>NC_081173.1:5392997-5630497 GCF_012432095.1 Onychostoma macrolepis
ACCCTAAAGAGAGCAGCCCGGAAAATGGAGCGCAGCTGAAGGAAAACTAAATTAGAGGTATTTCGTTTAGCTTGGCGGGAAAGTACCCTATCCTACAGAAAAGCATTAAAAACTGCTAGATCTGATTATTTTTCTTCTCTTCTGGAAGAAAACAAACATAACCCTCGGTATTTATTCAATACAGCGACTAAGAATAAAGCATCAACAGGTGTTGGCATTTCCCAAGAGCATAGCAGTAATGACTTTATGAACTACTTCACTTCCGAGATCGATACTATCAGAGATAAAATTGTATCCTTGCAGCCATCAGCTACAGTATCGCATCAGATATAGATCCCCTGAGGAGCAATTCCATTCATTCTCTGCTGTAGGAGAGGAAGAATTGTATAAACTTGTTAAATCATCTAAACCAACAACATGTATGTTAGACCCGATTCCATCTAAACTACTAAAAGAGCTGCTTCCAGAAGTCATAGATCCTCTTTTGGCTATTATTAATTCATCATTGTCATTAGGATATGTCCCCAAAACCTTCAAATTGGCTGTTATTAAGCCTCTCATAAAAAAAACGCAACTTGACCCCAAAGACCTAGTTAATTACAGACCAATCTCAAATCTCCCTTTTCTGTCAAAGATACTAGAAAAGGTAGTATCCTCACAATTATATTCCTTCTTAGAGAAAAATGATATCTGTGAGGAATTCCAGTCAGGATTTAGATCGTATCATAGCACTGAGACTGCTCTCATTAGAGTTACAAATGACCTGCTTCTATCATCTGATCGTGGTTGTATCTCTTTATTAGTTCTACTGGATCTTAGCGCTGCGTTCAACACTATCGACCACAACATTCTTTTGAATAGACTACAAAACTTTGATGCCATTAGTGGAAGCGCCTTAGCATGGTTCAAATCGTACTTATCTGACCGCCATCGGTTCGTAGCAGTGAATGAAGAGTTATCATATCGATCACAAGTGCAGTATGGAGTACCTCAAGGCTCAGTACTAGGGCCGTTACTTTTCACTCTTTACATGTTACCCTTGGGAGATATTATCAGGAGACATGGTGTTAGCTTTCACTGTTATGCTGATGATACTCAGCTCTATATTTCTTCGCGGCCCGGTGAAACACACCAAATTGAGAAACTAACGGAATGCATAGTCGATATAAAAACTGGATGACGAGTAATTTTTACTGCTAAATTCTGAAAAACAGAGGTGTTAATTATCGGACCTAAAAACCCCACATGTAATAACCTAGAACATTATCTAACACTTGATGGCTGCTCTGTAAATTCTTCTTCATCAGTCAGGAACCTAGGTGTGCTGTTCGATAGCAATCTTTCATTTGAAAGCCATGTTTCTAGCATCTGTTAAACTTTGTTTTTTCATCTCAAAAACATATCTAAATTGCGACCTATGCTCTCAACGTCAAATGCAGAAATGTTAGTTCATGCGTTTATGACCTCAAGGTTAGACTATTGTAATGCTTTATTGGGTGGTTGTTCTGCACGCTTGATCAACAAACTACAGTTGGTCCAAAATGCAGCAGCTAGAGTCCTTACTAGAACCAGGAAATATGACGATATTAGCCCGGTTCTGTCAACACTGCATTGGCTCCCTATCAAACATCGGATAGATTTTAAAATCTTGTTAATTACTTATAAAGCCCTGAATGGTTTAGCTCCTCAGTACTTGAGCGAGCTCTTATCGCATTATAGTCCTCCACGTCCGCTGCGTTCTCAAAACTCTGGCCGTTTGATAATACCTAGAATATCAAAATCGACTGCGGGCGGCAGATCCTTTTCCTATTTAGCACCCAATCTCTGGAACAATCTACCTATCACTGTTCGGGAGGCAGACACACTCTGTCAGTTCAAATCTAGATTAAAGACCCATCTCTTTATCCTGGCGTACACATAACACACTAATACACTTCTATAATTCAAATCCGTTAAAGGGTTGTTAGGCTGCATTAATTAGATCAACCGGAACCGGGAACACTCCCCATAACACACGATATACTTGTTACATCGTAAGAAGAGTGGCATCTACGCTAATATTTGTCTGTTTCTTTCCTATTCTGTTTCTCAGTCCGTATACGATCAGATGGTGGATCAGCACCAAGAGATGATACAGCCCTGATCGTCAGCGGAGACCAGGACACCCAGATGACCCCCAGAGACATATCCCCAGCGAAAACCTAGATTAAAATACAATAAAACTAAAAAATATAACAAAATAACTAAAAATATAATAAAATACCTAACTACATAATACTACTATTGTTAGAACTTGCAACAAAATTGAAATAGAAATAGAAACTTTTGAACTGTGGGTTTCGTCTGGTCAGAGGAGAACTGGCCCCCCGACTGAGTCTGGTTTCTCCCAAGGTTTTTTTTTTTCTCCATTCTGTCACAGAGGGAGTTTTGGTTCCTTGCCGCTGTCGCCTCTGGCTTGCTCAGTTGGGGACACTTAATTTCTAGCGATTATCGCCGATTTGATTGCACAGATACTATTTAAACTAAACTGTGCTAGACAATGACATCTCTGAATTCAATAATGAAATGCCTTTAACTGAAAATTGAGTGTTTAATCTTATCATTATACATTACTGACACTCTATCCTCCAATTTGATACTGTTAAGTGCTTTGACACAATCTGTATTGTTAAAAGCGCTATATAAATAAAGGTGACTTGACTTGACTTGACTCACATTGACCACAGTATGAGCACACAGTATGAGTGTGCAGTGACCTCACATTGACCACAGTATGAATGTGCAGTGACCTCACATTGACCACAGTATGAGCACACAGTATGAGTGTGCAGTGACCTCACATTGACCACGGTATGAGCACACAGTATGAGCGCACAGAGACCTCACATTGACCACAGTATGAGTGTGCAGTGACCTCACATTGACCACAGTATGAGCACACAGTATGAGCGCACAGTGACCTCACATTGACCACAGTATGAGTTTGCAGTGACCTCACATTGACCACAGTATAAGTGTGCAGTGACCTCACATTGACCACAGTATGAGCACACAGAATGAGTGTGCAGTGACCTCACTTTGACCACAGTATGAGCGCACAGTGAGTGTGCAGTGACCTCACATTGACCACAGCATGAGTGTGAAGTGACGTCACATTGACCACAGTATGAGTGTGCAGTGACCTCACATTGACCACAGTATGAGCGCACAGTGAGTGTGCAGTGACCTCACATTGACCACGGTATGAGTGTGAAGTGACCTCACATTGACCACAGTATGAGTGTGCAGTGACCTCACATTGACCACAGTATGAGCACACAGTATGAGTGTGCAGTGACCTCACATTGACCACAGTATGAGCACACAGTATGAGTGTGCAGTGACCTCACATTGACCACGGTATGAACACACAGTATGAGCGCACAGTGACCTCACATTGACCACAGTATGAGTGTGCAGTGACCTCACATTGACCACAGTATAATTCAATTCAATTCAATTCAATTCAAGTTTATTTGTATAGCGCTTTTTACGATACAATCGTTGCAAAGCAGCTTTACAGGAAATTAAGTTTCTACTATACACATACACATGCATACACATATGCACACATGCACACATATATACACATATATATGTGAAGAAGAAACCCAATATATTTAAGTTATGACAGACTTAACTTGGTAATTGTGTATGTTGTCTGAGGGTTGGCATCCTCCGTGGTCCTCTGAGGGGTTGCCATCATCTCTTCTCAGGTGTTTGGTCATCCTGGATCTTTTTAAGGGTTGGATCCAGACTGACGCTTCAGTAATTCCTAGTTACCACGGAATGTTAATCCCGTGGCAGAATCAAGTGTGCAGTGACCTCACATTGACCACAGTATGAGCACACAGGATGAGTGTGCAGTGACCTCACATTGACCACAGTATGAGCGCACAGTGAGTGTGCAGTGACCTCACATTGACCACAGTATGAGTGTGAAGTGACCTCACATTGACCACAGTATGAGTGTGCAGTGACCTCACATTGACCACAGTATGAGCGCACAGTATGAGTGTGCAGTGACCTCACATTGACCACAGTATGAGTGTGCAGTGACCTCACATTGACCACAGTATGAGCGCACAGTGAGTGTGCAGTGACCTCACATTGACCACAGTATGAGTGTGAAGTGACCTCACATTGACCACAGTATGAGTGTGCAGTGACCTCACATTGACCACAATATGAGCGCACAGTATGAGTGTGCAGTGACCTCACATTGACCACAGTATGAGCGCACAGTGAGTGTGCAGTGACCTCACATTGACCACGGTATGAGCACACAGTATGAGTGTGCAGTGACCTCACATTGACCACAGTATGAGTGTGCAGTGACCTCACATTGACCACGGTATGAACACACAGTATGAGTGTGCAGTGACCTCACATTGACCACAGTATGAGCACACAGTATGAGTGTGCAGTGACCTCACATTGACCACAGTATAAGTGTGCAGTGACCTCACATTGACCACAGTATGAGCACACAGTATGAGTGTGCAGTGACCTCACATTGACCACAGTATAAGTGTGCAGTGACCTCACATTGACCACAGTATGAGCACACAGTATGAGTGTGCAGTGACCTCACATTGACCACAGTATAAGTGTGCAGTGACCTCACATTGACCACAGTATGAGCACACAGTATGAGTGTGCAGTGACCTCACATTGACCACAGTATGAGTGTGCAGTGACCTCACATTGACCACAGTATGAGTGTACAGTGACCTCACACTGTGAACATAGTATGAGCGCACAGTAATAGCGCTGATTCTGGTTTATTAACAATACTTGTCCTTCTCGAGCTGAGTGTGGTCTTTGATACCATCTCGCATAAAATACTCCTGGACAGGTTAGTTTCTATAAGGATCACTGGCACCCCCTGTCCTGGTTTAGGTCTTATCTCACTGGTCGCACTCAGTTTGTTCAAATTAAACATTTTCGATCAAGACCATCTACAGTTACCACTGGTGTCCTTCAGGGTTCTGTTTTAGGGCCACTGTCATTCATCATCTATTTACTCCCCCTTGGCCATATTGTCAGGAAATATAGTATATATTCTCACTGCTATGCCGATGTCACCCAGCTCTACCTGTCTTCCAAACCCTCTAGTTCTTTTCCATCTCCTTACTTGACTAGATGTCTAGCTGAAATTAAAGATTGGCTTTCAGCCTGTTACAATCACTAGCTGGAGTGCCCATGAGCTCAGCTAGAGGGCACTCCATTCCGTCCCTTACTGTTACCACTCTCCCTGGACTCCATTTCCCATAACCCTCTGCCTAGGTACTCATTATCGGACTCCAGCTGTTTCTTATCAGGAGGACTATAAAGGTTGCACACACACACATACACTGCTGTGCTGTGTTCCACTCCACTTTTAGATATGCACTCATGAACTTCCCTAAGCACTTCCCCTTGGGGGAATACCCGCTGCCATTTCGAAGTGTGTTCCACTTCGTGAGGTAGACGAGGGAGATTTATATGGACATCACCTCGACCTCTCGATTTTGACCAAGGGAGCCAGTCTGCTTCATATGCACACTTCAGGCCGCTCCATAGAATACAATTATGTAATTATTATACACGATTATGATGTCATCGCTGATCGCATTTAATTTATCCCCCCCACCCTAAACAACACTATAATATATAAATGATTTATACCTATATTAGCATACCTATATTCATATAGAATTCTGCACCAAACAAATTAATGTGGGGAAAAACGTAAACAATAAACCAACTCCAATGGAGATTCTAAGTGATCAAGGGTGAAGGATGCTTCAGTTCAGCCCATTCTAAAGGTTCCGCCAGTAGTGGGCACTCCAGCAACGTAATCAATGACGTACCTTCGAGTAAACGAGACATGGGGAAGTTTGCGAGTGAAGGTCATAAAAAAAGAATGCAGCCCTGATTATTGTTAGCCTGTGTGTTTCATTGTCTTCCGTGTTTTCTACCCGTGTTGCCTTGCTTTGCCTTTGTGTTTTTGAACCCTGGACTGTCTACCTGGTTTTTGTGATTGCTTGCTGCCTGCCCTGACCATTGCCTGTTTGTGGAGTACTCTTTTGGATTGTCTTGGATATTACTGTTTTGCTGGTATTTTGACCCTGCCTGTTTTTGACTACGCTCTTTATAATAAAGCCTGCATGTGGATCTCCAACTCCATTTTCACACCTCTAACGTTACACAGCCAACTTTCTAAAACTCAACTAAATCTGATTGTTTTTCTGTGGATCATAATGTAATTTGTCCTTCTCACCAGGTTAGGAGGTGCCATTTTTGATAGCACACTGTCCTTTGAAGCCCGTGTTAATAATATTACACATACTGCATATTTCCACCTGCGTAATATTAATCAGCTTCATCCTTCTCTCACAACAAATAATACTGCAATTCTTATTCATGCACTGGTTACCTCAAATATAATTTATTAAAATGCTCTCCTTACTGGCTTTCCTTCTCAACTTCTCTATAAACTCCAGTTAGTTCAGAACTCGAAAACGAAAATAACGACTTATTCAACACGTACCCGTGTGCTGCGGCTGACTCAGAACAGCGTACGCAGTTTGCGTCCAGCCGATACTCTCCAAAATGGCGCTACGGTGATGCAGATGAGACGAATTGATGAATAAGTCATCATTTTCATTTTCTTTGTGTACTAAAAGTATTCTTGCCACTTCATAAAATTCAGATTGAACCACTGATGGCAGATGGACTATTTTGATGATGTTTTTCATACTTTTCTGGGCCTTAACAGCTAGTGTTACATGCTTAGCAGTCAATGGGACAGTCACAAGCCTCCTGGTTTTCATCCAAAATATCTTAAATTGTGTTACGAAGACGAACAAAGCTTTTACGGGTTTGGAACGGCATGGGGGTAAGTGATTAATGACAAAATTTTCATTTTGGGGTGGAGTAACCCTTTAATTGGAAATGATAGAAGCACATTAACTATTGAAAAATATTTGAAACCCATTTGTTGTGGTGGAAGTGATGCCACAAATGTGTTTAATTTTATATGTAGTAAAAAATAAATGATGAAGAAACTGAGCGCAGTTTCCAAGTTGTAATGTGACTTCATATAATAATAAGAAAGAAATATAACACCCTGGGACATAAAAGTTGCAGAAACTCCTTTAAACATCTCAAATGTAATAGTTTAAAGTACAAGTTTCTGTCTCAGCTCATTCATGCTGTCTTCTGTCATTATTCAGTCATATAAACTGACAGTCAGCCTCCTCTCCTGTCTCTTTCATCCATATTCATATAAAGCAAGTCATGAGCCTCAGAAGATCAAATCTGCTGAGCTTTTCTACAGAACTACAGATTGAGTCTCACATTGTCTGTTTTTGGGGAAAAAATATGGAAAAATACATTTCCAGGCAGGTCCAACTATAATGTGCATGCAACAAACATATTGAGGTTCATGATTTTGTCCATTGATTTTGTATTAGTGAAGGTCTCCTCCCTTGACGTCTCTGTTTGCATTCACAAACATATTATAATCCATGGTAGATTTCGAATATGCTGTGTTGTCCCTGAAACTACCGGCTGGCAGACAGTACAAGCAAGAGGAACAGGAGTGTTTTGGCATTGTTTGTGTCAATGCCAGCAGCATGAGTCTGGTGAAGGAGATATGCACGCTTGCATTTCTCACCAACATCATCTCAGCTGTGCAGACAGTCTCTCTACTCATGCATGCTCTGTTAGCACTGCATTCAACTGGCCAGCAAAGACCACTGAAGCAGCACAGCGTAAGGTCAATCATTTATATTATATAAACACTGCCCTGATGAGTAGCTGACTACTTATCTAGACTAAAGTAGTCATCCAAGGTCTAAAATTGGGTACTTTCATTTGGTATTTCCATTTATAAAAACTGATTTACTGTAAGTTTAAATCTTTGTGAAAGTGTAAGGGAGCAGGGCTGTATTAAATCCAACAGTATTATTAAAAGTAACATAATAATCATTGCTCTTGATGTATGTTTAGAAAATGTGTACATTGAAAAATATATAGGTATAAGGAAAATATTACTTTTTACAATGGGGTTACATCACATGAGTCATTAAATGCAGCTTTTGATGATAATGGCATAAAGGGTTTTCAAAACCCTTATATGTTCAAAAGAACACTTAATACAAAAAGTGTATAAAGTGAGCTATACAATCTTTGTTTCTGAAGGCATAATCACCTTACAGATCAAAGATATCCAAGAGTTTTCTTAAGGTTTTATATAGACCACAACACAATTTTTTTTTTTAAACATTCTGTTGGTCTAACATTGGTTTTTATGTAGTTTCAAACACACTGCAAGTATTTGTGACTAAAAAAATCCCATAAACTGGGAATATATATATATATTTTTCACAGTGTAAGGCCTTGTTCTTCGTTACTGACTGTTTGCTTAAAGGTATCGATATCTATGGCTTAATCTTCAGAAATACCGATGAAGAGGAATTGTGATGAAGTCCTCCATTAGTTATCACAATATTGCACACAATTTCTGTACTTTTAGATCACAGCGAGAATTTCGGATGGCTTTTTGTTTTGTGGGTCTGTTCACTCAGTGCAGCGTGTAATACATTTTTAAAGCTCTTCCACTATGAAGTACAATAAACAGCGAGGTACAAATGTGTTCTTTTCCAGTTTTCAGGGATAATGACAGTGGAGGAGTAAATGACTGCGTTTATCTGCTCTGAAATCACAACTGCCAGCAAAAGACTTTTTAGCATTAAATTAAATTCTGTCCTGTAAATGAATTCTGTTTATCGTGCTTTGCTGCGTTTGGTCAGAGTGTTTACTCGGTGGGGTGACCTGTTCAGTGTGTACACAGCTGCGCCGGTATGCCCTCATTTACAAGGCAATCCTGGCTCAATTATTTTCTTATCTCTGAAGGCTTCTTTTTGTAGTTGCAAGCCAGTCTGGGATGATCTGAGGTTTTTAGACAACTGGGTATAATGGCTTTTTCATAAAGTATTCCTATAAATTACACTGAAAAGTTTCCTCAGTTCGAGTTGGTTTTTCTGGATTATGGATGTTTGCACAACCAAATGAAAAAGCTTTGAGTAGAAGCTTATGAATATGGTTGTTTTAGCCTTTTGAAAGTACATTTCAGTTGTGAGAATATGCTGGTGATGGTCATTCGGGTGTCATGGTCAGGATGATTACACATTTTACATTACACAATTTAGCTAATAAAATCAGACTACTTTTTTGATTACTTTTGACCCAACTTGAATAATCTTGTACCATAATGATATAAAAATGTGTTTAATGTGTTTGAAAGACAAAAGCTTCCCAAAGACAGTAATAAGTGGTTAAATAACACTTCAAATTAAAATGTGTTTATCAGTAGTTGATGCAACGTTGAAATGATTAGAAAACTCATTTTTAATTTTTATCTTTCATCTTTTCACATCTCTAATAATATTATATTATATTACAATAGCTACTGTCAATTGTTTGGTTACCAACATTCTTCAAAATATCTTCTTTTATGTTCAACAGAAGAAACAAACTCACACAGGTTTGCAACAACTTGAGGGAGAACAATTCCTTCAAGGTCACATATTAATTTCACAACCCATGATGTCTGTCTGTGTATACCCATAAACGGTACATGTTACAATAAAAAGTCTTGTTTTTATTTGTGTCCAGTTTAATATGTCCTGTACCCTCAGGGTCTGATCTATAAAATTAAATAGTTTTTTGTTGAGAACAGAATCTCATTTTAGTTGGACATATTTTTGGCTATATTTTTATTTATTTATTTGTTTATTTATTATTTTCTTTTTAAATTAAATTCCCATACCAGTAAAGCAATATGCGATTGTGTTCAGAGCAGTTCCAGCTAAAGTGAAGCACTTCTCTAATAACTTTCCACAGCCGTTTGCTCACTCTGTTGATTTATTGGAAGCAGCAGTTGGTAGTTTATAGACTAAATGTTGTTCCACAGAGCAACAGAATTAAAATCAGACAATTAGAGCTCAGTTCCTGAAGGACATTGTTATGGTTCTTTACATGATGCAATAACAGAACAGTATTATTCCCTGAAAAAAAAAAATAATAATAATCTAAATATGTGCTTCATGTTGCAACATCTAATTTAATTGATTTCATTCAAATCAGAAATACAATATTAGGTTGCTTCAGTAATTTGGTGAGAAAACTCAATTTAAAGGGAATATCAGGAAAAAATAGCTTTTTAGGATAACAATTACAAGTTACCACTATTTACAGTTTAGTGTACAAGTGTACAAGTGAAACGTTTGTTCTTCTTTATGTCACAACACAAGCCGGAGACAATAGGTAAGTGAAAACACAGGTTAGTTTATTGACAGGTTTGCAAAATGAGATCGCGATAGCGGTGAGGAGGTGAGTCTGAACACGTTGAATAGTTCTTGGGTTCTTATCTGTGATGGTTGATGTTTGGTCTTTTGCAGGTGGTTCGGGATTGTGCTGGAGCTGAGGAGAACAGGATCATGGTGGAGCGGATGAGTACTGGATCGCAGGAGTATCTAAGGGTAAGTACATTCAGGTAAGTATCAAGAGTGAGTCAGGTAAGTTCAGGCTAGTGAATGGTAGACCAGACGATGAGGGACTGAATGAGGAGCGGTTATGTAGAGGGCTTGATTGGTGAGTGCAGGTGCCGGTGATTAATAATCAGATGACTGGGATCTGGTGTGCGTCGGGGATGATGACTGTGGTGACTGTGGTGATGGTGACTGTGCAGAATCCCTGACATTACCCCCTCCTGTATCCCTCAAGCGGCGTGTGGGATGATCAGGATGGTTACGGTGAAACTTCGCCAACAGTGAAGGATCGAGCACTTCATCCCGGGCCGCCCAGGATCTTTCCTCTTGTCCGTATCCATCCCAGTCAATGAGATACTCTAGCTGGCCACCCCGTCGCCGCGAATCGAGAATGTCCCGAACCTAGTAGATGGATGGCTGGTCCAGGATTTCTGGAGGAGGAGGTGTCTCTGGCTCGGTAGGTCCTGGTGCAGTTGGAGAGAATGGTTTCAGGAGGGAAACATGGAAGGTTGGGTGAATGCGGTACCTGGGTGGAAGTTGTAGCTTGTAGGTGACCTCGCATTGGAAGGGAGTCTTGGCGGAGAGAATTCTGGGCGTACTCGGCCCAGGGGAGGAAGCGACTCCAGCTGTGCTGGTCATCATGGCAGTATGACTGAAGGTAACATCCGAGCTCCTGGATCTTACGCTCAGCCTGGCCATTTGTCTGAGGATGGTAGCCGGAGAACAAGCTCACTGTAACGATCTCCTTTGGAAGACCGAAGTTCCTGAAAAGATGGTTAAATAGGCATTCAGCCGTTTCTAAGGCTGTGGGGAGACCTTGAGGGGGATGAACTTGCAGTCTTTTAAGAAGCGGTCAACAGCTACCAGGACACAGGTGTTGCAGTCGGAGTTGGGAAGGTCCATCACAAAATCAATTCCAATGTGGGACCAGGGCCTACGTGGGACGGGCAGCGGCACGAGCTTGCCTACTGGGAGGTGACAGGGCGTCTTCGACATGGCACAGACTGAGCAGCTGTGGACGTACAGGATGACATCCCGGGTCATACTGGGCCACCAGAACCGAGCTTGAAGGAGCGAGAGGGTCCGTCTGCTGCCTGGGTGTCCAGAGCCCGGAATGTCATGCACTGAGCCCAGAAGGGGTTGACGTTTAGATGTTGGAACGTAGATCTTCCCTTCTGGGCCTCCCAGCGGAGCCAGTTCGTTGAGAGCGGTGACACGGATGTTCTCGGAGAGGTCCCACTGGATGGGACTGACAATGAGGGCTGGAAGGATGATGGGTTCTGGTTCTGAGGGTGATTCTGGAGAGTACAAGCATGATAAGGCGTCAGCCTTACAATTGCGGTTTCCGGGATGGTAGGTGATGTTGAAATTGAACTGTGTGAAGAATAGTGCCCAGCATGCTTGACGGGGCTTTAGTCTCTTCGCATCCCTCAGGTACTGGAGGTTCTTATGGTCTGTGATCACTATGAATGGATGCAGTGCTCCCTCCAGCCAGTGCCGCCACTCCTCGAGAGCTAACTTGATGGCCAACAGCTCTCGGTTACCGATGTCATAGTTTACCTCTGCTGGAGACAGTTTCTTGGAGTAATATGTGCAAGGGTGGAGGTTAGGAGGCTCGTCAAACTGCTGGGACAACACAGCCCCAACTCCGGTGGTGGAAGCGTCTACCTCTACCACGAATGGTGCTTACGAGTCAGGATCGCACAGGATGGGGGCCATGCTGAATGCTTCTTTAAGCTTCTCGAAGGCTTCGTGTGCGTTGGAGTTCCAGGACAGGGACTGGGGCTTTCCTTGAAGGAGGGAGGTGAGCGGAGCAGTGAGCATACTGAAGTTCTTGATGGTAGAAGTTGACAAATCCCAGGAATTCACATTTCTCTAGCTTGAGGTAGAGGTGATGTTGTCGGAGCCATTGGAGGACCTGCTTCACGTAGTGGCAATGTTCGGCCAGGTTCTGGGAGTATATGAGGATGTCGTCGATGTACACTATGACGAATCGATGGAGGAACTCCCGGAACACCTTGTTCATGAAGCTCTGGAAGACCAACGGTGAGTTGGACAGCCCACAAGGCATCACCTTGTACTCATAGTGGCCTGATGGTGTGATGAATGCCGTCTTCCACTCGTCGCCCTCCCAGATATGAACGAGGTTATATGCGCTCCGCAGGTCCAACTTGGAGAAAATGCGAGCTCCACAGAGTTCCTCGAGGGCGGCAGGGACCAGGGGAAGTGGATACGGCAGCCTCGCTGTTTGGGAATTCAGAACACGGTAGTTAATGCAAGGCCTCAAGCCCCCGTCCTTCTTGCCCACGAAGAAGAAGCTGGAGGCAGCCAGTGAGGTGGCAGGTTGGATGAATGTACATTGAACACCACTTTAAATAAACGAGAACATATAAATAAGAATAATATTTTTGTTCTAACATTACAACAGTATGTACTTTCTTTAAAGTCATCTTTAAAGTGTGTGCTAAGAAAATAAATCTAAATCTTACAGTAATTAATTTACAAGCCCAACTCCTGCAGTGTGGGATATGTAAAACCATATTTGTCTTGACTTAACTAATATGAATCGCTGTAATTAAAGTCAAACATTTTCCTCATTTGTCTATGATACTGTGTTTCCCTTTGCCTCTAAGTATGTTTATACAGCTGAGGCTTTATAATGCTTTTCATGCAAATTTATATTTAATTCCCGCTGCCATCATCAGCACATAAAAGGCAGCCAGGTGCTAATTAACACAAGATGCACATGAGAGTGGATAATGCCATCACAAGCCCTGAGTCAACAACAGTCTGCATACTCAACACCTCATGTGGGTTGAGGAGCGTCCAACTAGAGCCAAACACTTCTGATTATAATCAATCAATATAACATGATTTCCCATACCTAAACATAAGGGAGACCAGAAGTAACTGTAACACATTAAATTGGTCAATCACACTCATGAACAAACTAACATTGGCAGTGATTCCACACTCTTCCTGGCTGAGTGTCAAAGTGTTTATCATATCAATTTTAAGTACTTTGTTAAGTAATTTTAACTACACTGTTAAAAATATATTTTTGAAGCAGATAAAACAAAGATTACTGAAGTATGGTTTACAAGAGAATATTATTTCAGTCTTTATACTTTAAATTTCATGATTAATTCAAAGTTTGTTTCTTTCATAAATGTAGTCATTTCTGTGTGAAAATTGATAAATTAATTCTTTTTAAAACATTTTATATACAGCTATGTTTTTTATTTTATTTATTTTTATTAATTAATCTGTATTACAGTTTTATTGATAGTTAAAAGTTACAAAGTTCCTATGATCATGGAAACCTATATATCAAGGAATTTTTAAATAGTGTTTTCCAGTCCTTGTTTTTTTCATGAGAATTTCTACTGAATTTATCGGCTACATATTGCTCTTGTATACAGCATATAGCGTGTTTAGTGAAAAAATCATTTGCAAGCCATAATGATGTCAGATTTGTCGTTTTTATGAGTTTTCAGTGCTTTCAATTAATCGATTTAAATCTAGTAATCTCATACAATTGGTAAAATCATTGAAATTCCTTGTCAGTCATGTGGGAACTCGAGAGAGATGTCAACTTACCATACATTTTAGCTTAGATTTGAGGTCTGGGGCAATAAGCCTAGTTATAATAAGACTGTATGACTTTCTGATATTTAAACTGTGTGATAAGCATCACTGAAATAAAGGAACTTGCTGAAGGCTGTTCTTGACTTCCGACTTCCAACAATATTTTATCATGCTTATCACATGGTAATGAAATATTAATATGAATTTTATTATGTGAGAAATGACCGATTGATACCAGATACAAGAAACTAGCACATGTAGGAAATTAGCTGACTGCAGGAAATTCTACAGTAAAGCCTCATTAATATATAAATATTAATAACTCTTTCAACTCCAAATAATGTTTTATTTTTCACCACTATTAACACTTTTTCTCCATTTACATTTTGTCTGCATTTTGCATAATGAGAGGATTTGCGATCATACATAACTCGGGTGATTTGAGTGCTGAGTGGATTCTGAGTAACTTAATCTGACCTCTGATTGGTCAATTCGTTCCAGGAATCAGCAGATATGTCTGTGATTGACTACATTGCAAAAACACCAGACAGACATGTAAACAGCATTAAAAGGATGATTTTCACCACAGGGGGTCTTTAAAGCCTTTACTAGTACTAATATTTCTGCAGTATATATTCCAAAAATGACAGGGAGATGTGACAATCTTTGACTTCAGAATAAAAACATAAAATATATTATTAGCAATGACCCTAGTCTGCGGTACACAGTCACAACACACGACTCTTTTAGTAAATCTTATCAGTGAAAGTTTTCAGAAGCTATGGCAACCATATGATTTGCTGGCTTTCATATTGGAGCTGCAGCAGTGCGGTGGATGTTTCCTGCGGTGCTTTTGTGTAGTTCTTTTGTGTCTTAAAAATGTGTTTCCTCTTCTGTTTAGCAGGTATTAATGAGTTAGTACTCAGGCACCTCATGAAATCTCCGCATTAATGCTACTCTGCAGTGACACTACACCGCAAACATCAGGACGCAAGTAACTCCACTGTCGACTCTTTGAAGCAGCGATAAATGTCGCCATGGGCAACCGAGACCATGTGTGACGGCTCTACACACTGCCTCTCTCTTAAGGGCTGCAGACTTCTGAAAATCAGCCTTTTTAAACATGTCACTGATTTTTTTTATCTCAGACAGAGAAGTCCATTTGTTACACAGTGAGCCTTCGACAATAACCAACCTTCCATTTAGACCTTTTTTTTTTCTTCGCTTACTCTCTATTTAACCCTGATCCTGTTTTGTACAGCATGTCTAAAGGACGACAGCTGACTGGATTCATTTTAGTCCTTCGTGCATTAGAGTCTTGCCATTTATGCTTTTTTCTTTTCATTTCTCCAGCCCACAACATCTTATAAGCTTTCAGTGTGCAAACCACTTCTTGAGTTTTGTTTCTAAACAATGCAGGAGACTAGTGAGTGTTAGAGGAAAGGAAGTTATTTTCCTTTTATTTTTTTAATGCAGAAGACAGAGATTTTGCAGAATTCAAAGATGTACTTTTTCCATACAAAAATCTAAAAGTGGACAGTTTCTGTAAGATGGTCAAAAAGCACATACAAGTACATTGAACTGGTTGTTACTGCCACTGTATTTCAAGTCTTCTAAAGTTTTTAGTGATGAGCCGAGCAAAATCTACAAGCACTTAACGCGTTAGAGAAAGCTCTGGTGGAGCATTTGATGAATAGGAATGTCTAACATTTGTTTTGAGAGTGTAGAAATTGCCAAATCAGTTTGAAATACAGCAAGTTATATTTCTGAACAGTTGCCATTAGTTAAAGGATAGCTATGTCATCATACTGTGAGTTTCTTTCTTATAGCTGCATACTGGAACATTTTGCAAACCATTGTGAAAAAGGAGTTCACTTAATTGTATTGAATGTGCACTTGCAGTGTACTTCAAATCTTAAAAGTATAGTTTTAAAAAACTGCACTTGCAGAAAAAATTATAATAATGAAATAAAAAGTGTACTTAAAGAGAGGTCATTTTCATGACTTTCTTAACACAGTGAAATACACTTAATAAGTGTACATTTTAAATCAAGTTTTAAAAATATTTTGTCGTGAATTTTAACTGTACTGTAAAGTTTGAAGTTATATTTTTAAATGTACTAATTGCAACTTCATTATCAATGTGTAATTACCAAGTTTCAACGGGAATGACATTAAAGTATGTGTTATAATGCATAAATGCTTGTCAGTACATTCAGCAGGACAATTTAACCATATTTCAGAGGCAATATAAGTTAGGATATATGTACATAAAGATGGATTTAAGTCCTACTTAGATGGGTAAAAAAAAAAAAAAAAACGGTAAATTTCAGCTAACTGTATTCAATATACCATACATTTAAACTATAATACATTTTATTTAATTCAATTAACATACAATTAAGTGTCTGAAACATTATTCAGCTCTCTTAAGTGTATTCTTTTTAAAGTATATTATTTCCATGATAATTACTCTTTTTTTAAATTGTGCTAAAGTATGCTTTCCTTTTGACATAAGAAGTAAATAATATGAAGTTTAATTTTTTTCTCAACCAAAGCTATTGTATGGCTTCAGGCGACTTGGAATATAGAGTATAAATAAAGAGTCATATGGAGCACTTTTATTGTGCTTTTTGGAGCTTGTATGGAAAAGAGCAGCATAAACATTCTGCTAAACATCTCCTGTTGGTTTCCACTGAAAATCAAATGTGTTTGGAACAACACAAGGTTAAAAAATGACAGAATTTTTTATTTTCAGATAAACTGGTGACATGGCAA
The DNA here is from genome assembly GCF_012432095.1 of Onychostoma macrolepis. NCBI lineage: Eukaryota > Metazoa > Chordata > Actinopteri > Cypriniformes > Cyprinidae > Onychostoma > Onychostoma macrolepis. The sequence goes on from NC_081173.1 coordinate 5,409,944, forward strand.
AAATTATGTTATAAAATATTAAAAAGATTATTTCTCAGTATATACTGTACCAATGTTATAGTAAATTTGCAGGCTAACTATCATTTAACTTGTCAAATCTTAGATTTTCATCTTCCTACATTTCTCACATAGAGGTCAATGCTCGATAAAGTTTAGGGGTATAAAATTATGGAATGGTTTATCCCGTCAGGCAAAAAAAAAAAAAAAAAAAAAATACTTTAATGTTTTATTAAAGATGCTTAAAAACCTTTGTATTGCTGCCTTATAATCTTGTTTTCTTCATTATTGTTGTTTATGTATTTCTTTTTTTTAATATATACTTTGTCTTTCAATTCAAAAACACGTTTAATACAATTATACAAGTACATGTTTCCTTTGAAAACACACATATATATATATATATATATATATATATATATATATATATATACATATATATATATATATATATACATACATATATACATACAGTGAGGAAAATAAGTATTTGAACACCCTGCTATTTTGCAAGTTCTCCCACTTAGAAATCATGGAGGGTCTGAAATTGTCATCGTAGGTGCATGTCCACTGTGAGAGACATAATCTAAAAAAAATCCAGAAATCACAATGTATGATTTTTAACTATTTATTTGTATGATACAGCTGCAAATAAGTATTTGAACACCTGAGAAAATCAATGTTAATATTTGGTACAGTAGCCTTTGTTTGCAATTACAGAGGTCAAACGTTTCCTGTAGTTTTTCACCAGGTTTGCACACACTGCAGGAGGGATTTTGGCCCACTCCTCCACACAGATCTTCTCTAGATCAGTCAGGTTTCTGGCCTGTCGCTGAGAAACACGGAGTTTGAGCTCCTCCAAAGATTCTCTATTGGGTTTAGGTCTGGAGACTGGCTCGGCCACGCCAGAACCTTGATATGCTTCTTACAGAGCCACTCCTTGGTTATCCTGGCTGTGTGCTTCGGTCATTGTCATGTTGGAAGACCCAGCCTCGACCCATCTTCAATGCTCTAACTGAGGGAAGGAGGTTGTTCCCCAAAATCTCGCAATACATGGCCCCGGTCATCCTCTCCTTAATACAGTGCAGTCGCCCTGTCCCATGTGCAGAAAAACACCCCAAAGCATGATGCTACCACCCCATGCTTCACAGTAGGGATGGTGTTCTTGGGATGGTACTCATCATTCTTCTTCCTCCAAACACGTTTAGTGGAATTATGACCAAAAAGTTCTATTTTGGTCTCATCTGACCACATGACTTTCTCCCATGAGTCCTCTGGATCATCCAAATGGTCATTGGCAAACTTAAGTCGGGCCTGGACATGTGCTGGTTTAAGCTGGAACCTTCTGTGCCATGCATGATTTCAAACCATGACGCCTTAGTGTATTACCAACAGTAACCTTGGAAACGGTGGTCCCAGCTCTTTTCAGGTCATTGACCAGCTCCTCCCGTGTAGTTCTGGGCTGATTTCTCACCTTTCTTAGGATCATTGAGACCCCACGAGGTGAGATCTTGCATGGAGCCCCAGTCCGAGGGAGAATGACAGTCATGTTTAGCTTCTTCTATTTTCTAATGATTGCTCCAACAGTGGACCTTTTTCATCAAGCTGCTTGGCAATTTCCCGTAGCCCTTTCCAGCCTTGTGGAGGAGTACAATTGTGTCTCTAGTGTCTTTGGACAGCTCTTTGGTCTTGGCCATGTTAGTAGTTGGATTCTTACTGATTGTATGGGGTGGACAGGTGTCTTTATGCAGCTAACGACCTCAAAAGGTGCATCTAATTTAGGATAATAAATGGAGTGGAGGTGGACATTTTAAAGGCAGACTAACAGGTCTTTGAGGGTCAGAATTCTAGCTGATAGACAGGTGTTCAAATACTTATTTGCAGCTGTATCATACAAATAAATAGTTAAAAATCATACATTGTGATTTCTGGATTTTTTTTTAGATTATGTCTCTCACAGTGGACATGCACCTACGATGACAATTTCAGACCCCTCCATGATTTCTAAGTGGGAGAACTTGCAAAATAGCAGGGTGTTCAAATACTTATTTTCCTCACTGTATATATATATATATATATATATATATATATATATATATATATATATATATGTATTTTTTTTTTTTACCAATAATTATTACTCATTTTTCCTACTACTTTCTCTTCCATTCACCTTTTTTTCTTTTTTTTTTTCTTTTTTCTTTTGTGGTAATACCCACCACCAACACATTAAGAGAAAAAAATAAATAAATAAACAATAAAAATTTATTTTTGTGTTTGGTGCATGTTATCTTTGGTTCTTGGTATATGCTTTTATTAATTTGACATATACATTAATATTTTTGTAGCCTATGTCAATTTAGCTCTCCTTTTTAATTTTATAAATATTTGGTGTATATATACACAGTATATATCATAAATATTTGGTAAATATATAGTGGAGGCTTTAAATAAGTTTGTTTCTGCCTCTCCCTGCATTGTGTGTATTTATTTATTGTGCTTTTTATTGCACATAATTTATACAGTGCAAATAAGCTTAAACTTCAAAAAAAAAAAACCTAAACTAAAAACAGGGATCAGTTTGTTAGCTCTGGTTGACAGCCTATACACCAAATGGTGTGGGAAGGCGAAATTAAATATATGCTACTGTACATTTATTAATATATGCATTGCATATTGTAATTTGGAGTACATGCATTAAATGTACATTAACTGTTATTATACCTCATAACTTGCAAATATGGACACATTAACATTATTACATTAAACACTGGTGGTTTATACACACATTTCTGCGTTATTATATCTAGGTAGGACTCTTCCCACACAAATGATCCAGACATTACTTGTGGCGATGTGTGATGAAGGGTCACAAGCTTCAGGCTGTTATCATCACTTCACACTGAAGGTCACTGCAGAGCTTTCAAATAGTGCTCTGTGTACCTCACGCCCTGAAGCAGGAACGATGTGCAGAAATGATGATGGCTCGACTGCAGTAAGAAACATCAAAGGAAGAGTCCGCAGGGAAAGAACACTCACAGAGACGGCTGCCAATGAAAGGGGAATGTTTACTCTTTTTATTACGTTGACATAACTCACATGATGTCTTCTCAGGAAAGCATTCGTCTGAAGCCCAGATACAACGCATAGCAGCATTTCTGGGAAATGTAATCACCTTCTTATTAAGCAGTCAAAAAGACCTTGCTTTATCTATAGAAAAAGCTGAAAAGTGTATTTAGAAGAAGACATGAATTGATTGTGATAGACTTTGGTGTAGTCGTGCTCAGCAGGGACCTCAAAAAGAAAGACATATTGACTGCAATACACAATTTCATTAGCGACTTAAATGAGATTCTGCTCTATTAAGAGAAGCAGCTGCAATTTCATCAAGTTTGCCAGACCGTTGAATTCTCGAAAGTTGAGTTTGAAGGGAAAAGCCAATAGAAGAGTTTCTGAACCAGAACATCGAATGGTTGTAAATTGGTTTAAAATAAAAAATCATGACTGCACCGACATCGACGCAATCCAGTTTTTTTTGGGTTTTTTCTAGAGTGACTGTCAAATTCCTCTGGCTCCACTTTTTCACTGCCTCTTTTATAATGAAAGGCTCTTTTTTCTTATCAAGTCATCTCTGAAATGGAAAATGATTATTTAATTCATTTCATGGCTTTATTACTGTACCAGCATGAGTCTGTGCAGCCCATAATGGAATAACCAGGAGAGGTCTTTCTATAAAATGTAAATCCCTAGTGTTTTTTTTACAAGTAATGAACAGAGGTAATGATACACATCTATCATATCATAATGATGTGAATATATTCTAGCAAAATCATACTTATGCACCGAAGATATGATTAGTGAGCTCTGACCCCATTAAGAGTTAAACCAAGGATTAAAAAAAAAAAAAAACATGGAATTGTTTTTTTAATATGACTATTTAAAAGGAGTAATTATTTATTTTCATTTTTTTACACACTCTTTTTATGGTTACACTGATTTATGTCAGCTGATGCTTCAGGGACAATAAGAACATTCATCTGCAATTAATAATGATATAAATTGATCTCAAAGGATAGTAACACTTTAGTTTGGGGACCAATTCTCACTAGTAACTAATATTACTAGCATATTGACTGTTTATTAGTACTTATAAAGCACATATTAATGTCTTAATCTGCATGACCATATTTCTCTACCCCAAACCTAAACACACCAATTACCTTACTTAATATTAAGAGTTAATAGTGAGAATTGGTCCGCAAACTAAAGTGTGACTGATTTAAACCATAGATGTCTATTTTAAAAAAAACACAAAAAACAAAGCATTCACAGTTGCTTGAATATGATAAAAGTGGTTGATTTATAAGGACTGACTAATGTTTATTACACACTCCTTTCATGATTTGTATCAGCTGATGCGTCATGGACAAGAAGAGCATTCACCTCAAAAGATTAATGATATAAGCTGATCTCAAAGGATATAAATATTTCAGTCATTTCAGTGATATCTCTCAGGTAGAAGTATTAAATTTATGCATGTCATTTAAAGGGACAGTTGCTAGTAGCCATTGACTTCCATAATATCCCTCCCCCCATACTATGGAAGTCAATAGCTACCGTCAACTGCTTGGGTACCAAAATTCTTCCAAATATCTTCTTTTGTGGTCAACAGAAGAAATTCAGAAAAACAGAAAGAAATTCAAACATGTTGGGAACAACAACGCGTGGGTAAATGTTGACAGAATTTTCATTTTGGGGTGAACTATCCTTTTTTAAATGCAATAGAATTCCTTAAAGTACTGTAGCTTCAATATCTATGGCAAGGGCTGTAGATACTGGATATTAATGTCTGAACAAAAATATAAAATTACATAATTTACAAAATGATTTCGCAGTGAACAAGAGCCAAAGCAAAAGTGAAATAATGCATGCCAAAATGCAATCTCTTCAAGCCAAAAGGGCATTTTATTAAAGGGTCATGAACTGAGAAATCAAAATTCCCTTGATCTTTTGACACATAAAAGGCCATTGTACTATAAAAACATCCTGTAAGTTTCAGAAATCAAAACTTCCTTGTTAGTGTCACGAATCTGGTCTGCACTTCCGTTCATTCACCACCAGAGGTCACTCGCTCACCACATGGACTTTCACACCACACATCACAATGGACTTTCCCATCATTCATTGCACTGATTGCACACACAGCTGTAGGCACTGATCACACAGCATCACTAATCACACACACTATTTAAACCCTGGACTTTGTTTCCCTCCTGGCCGAGTATTGTATGTGTTTACCGCTCCCCTAGTCGTAGCTACTCTACAGAGCCCTCGTCAGTATCCTAGTCTTGCATTACCTGTTCTCCTGTGTTTATTTCTACCCGTGTTTCCTGGATTAACCCTTTCTGTGCCATTCCGTGTTTCTGTTCAGTTCCTGTATTGTCCTGCGTTTTTCACTCCCCTAGTGTTAGCTGCGATACGGAACTTTTGTTGTTTTCTAGTCTATGTTCCCAGTATTTACCCCTGTCTCCCTGTTCGGACTCTGCTTATTCCCTTGCCTGGATTATAGCTCGTGTACCTGGATTATCTCTCTGCCTTGCGCACTGGATACTGTTCGCTGATCGTCGACCTTCGCTTGCCCTAGCACTACTCTTTGTCTTGTCCCTGCCATACCTGTTTGCCATTGCTCGACCCTGCCTGTATTTATGACCATGTCTGTAAATAAAAGCTTGCACTTGGATCCGCACGTCTCACGTCTCGTCAGCCCCGTTACAGAATACTCGGCCACGCCCTCATGTAATGGCAGCTACACTAGAACACGAGCACAAAATGGCGGCCACAACAACACCCCATCATGTCATTGCTGCCATTCATGAGCCAAGTCAAGTCATAGTCAATCTACAGGATTCAAGTCAAGTCACAGGTGATCTTAAAGAGTCAGTCTCCGCTGCTCATCCAGAGTCACAGCAGCACGTCTCCCCTGCTCATCCAGAGTCACAGCAGCACGTCACAGCTGCTCGTCCAGAGTCACAGCACGTCTCAACTGTTCATGTCACAGCTGACCATCCAGAGTCACAGCACGTCACAGCTGACCGTCCAGAGTCACTTCACGTCTCAGCTGACCGTCCAGAGTCACTTCACGTCTCAGCTGATCTCCTTGAGTCTCGTCACATTACAGCTAGTCATCCAGAGTCACGTCATGAGTCAAGTTACGTCACGGCTGACCTTCCAGAGTCACAGCCCGTCACGGCTGACCTTCCAGAGTCGGGTCACGTCTCCGCTGACCTTCCAGAGTCACGTCACGTCCGGGCTGACACACCCAGATCATCAAGGTCAGTCTTCCACTATCCCAATTTGATGTCTAGTTTGAGGGATGTACCGCTGGTGTCTGCACGCACGGCTGGTATCCCCAAACCAACTCACTCTAACCCTCCTGTTCTTATGCATATTCCCCTGTCCGAGGCACTTTCCCTGATGGGAATTGCTTTGTGTTGCGTTTGGGCTGCGTACACCACCGCAGAACTGCCCGAGGTGGCGGCACACGCTGCAGAACCTCCAGAAGCGGCGGGGCTCGCCTCAGCTCCTTGTATGGTGGTGGCGCCCTGCAATGTTCTCTCGGTCTGTCGAGTTGCGGTCGAGGTGACTGTTACCGCTGTAGAACTTCCAGAGGTGGCGGCAACCGCTGCAGAACCTCCGGAGGTGTCAGTGGTATACACTCACCAACTCTCGTCTTGCTCTGCCACGGCCACGGAGGCCGTCCTTGATTCCTCGTCCTGTCCTGTCGCAGCCAGAAGGGCTGTTCCTGAACTCTCGTCCTGTCCCGTCACGGCTATGGGGGCCGTCAATGAACTCTCGTTCTGTCCTGTCACGGCTATGGAGGCCGTCAATGAACTCTCGTCCTGTCCTGTCGCAGCCAGAAGGGCTGTCCCTGAACTCACGTTCTGTCCTGTCACGGCTATGGAGGCCTTCAATGAACTCTCGTTCTGTCCTGTCACAGCTATGGAGGCCATCAATGAACTCTCGTTCTGTCCTGTCACAGCTATGGAGGCCATCAATGAACTCTCGTTCTGTCCTGTCACAGCTATGGAGGCCATCAATGAACTCTCGTTCTGTCCTGTCGCAGCCAAAAGGGCTCTCCCTGAACTCTCGTCCTGCCCTATAATTGCTATGGAGGCCACCTGTGAATTCTCTGCCTGTCCTGTCGCAGCCAGAAGGGCTGTCCCTGAACTCTCTGTCATGGCTAAGAAGGCCATCTCTGAACTCTCGCCCCGATCTGGCCCAGCCATGGTGGCTGACTGTGAACTGCCTACCTGCTCAGTTGCCACCATGGAAAATAATTATGAACTTCCTGTGTTCCCTACCTCAGTCCTTGTGTCTGTGCATGTTCTGTCTCCTTCTTGTGTCTCAGTTTCCCTTAGGTCCCAGTCTCTGCTGTGGGTTCCTATTATTATTATTATTATTATTATTATTATTATTATTCTATCAGTATTAAAAGGTAAACTGTAAAGAGAGACAAGGCTTGTAGTAGAAATCCTTTTTTCCTCTTTATTATTATTATTACTATTATTGTATCGATATTAAAAGGTAATGTGTTGATTGCATGCATAAGTACGCGATTGTTTTGTATGAGATGGGCGCCTATTTTTGTTTTGAAGAAATACATTTTCCTTCTGTTTTGGGACAGGGATGACACCTATATTTTTGTTACGGCCCAGCAATACCAGTACATCCTTGTTATCACAGATTACTGCACGAAATGGGCACAGGCGTATCCTCTAAAATCCAAGTCCGCTGCAGAAGTGACACAGTGCGTCTTAAAATTTGTTATTATTAACAGATTTGTTGATATTAACAGATCAAGGCAGAGAATTTGTGAACACTGTAAGCATTTGCATTCCTATTACTCAAATACATGCATATTTTGTCTGTGTAAAAAAACAAAAACAAAAACAAAAATTGTTTTTACAAAACTTAATTAGATCAACACTGAAGTCTGCAAAAAGCTTGGAATTAAGAGGAGTCTTTGTGCCCCATACCACCCTCAGACAAACGGACTGGTGGAGAGGCTCAATGGTACTATACAGAGGTAAAAAATGCATCCACCACAGCACATGTACATGACTAGTGTGTTTTTTTGGACACCATACAGTCACAGAACTTTCCTTATACAGCTTTTTATATATATATGTATGTGTGTGTGTATATGTATGTATGTACTGTATATATCAGTAGTAATTGTCTGTATACCTTTATTTTCTGAATGTTGTCAGAGTCCTTGTAAAACTGGTGGAGGACAAGCCAAGCACCTGGGACCAATATTTGGATGCAGTTATGTTTGGGCTGCGCACAAAGAAGCAGCTCACAACAAAGTTCTCACCATTTTTCCTTATGTTTGGGAGAGAAGCCAGATACCCATCTGAGGTCCCAGAACATTATCAGGTGGGGAAAAAAAAAAAAAAAAAAACATTTTTGGTCTTATATTATGTAAAGGGTCAGGTATATAATTTTAAAGGAATATAGTAGATGGCAATGTAGATAAAATAGTTCTCATTACTAACATGTTTCTGTAGGTTGATGGCTCCTTTGAAAATGACTACAGTGAAGAAGGGGTGGCCACTGATATTAAACGTCATGAAGAAATTATTGAGCTGGTAGAGAAAAATGTTCAAAAAACACATGAAAGAACAAGAAGGCGACTAGCAAAAAGGCAACTCCAAAGCCTTGAGGTCTTGAGGTGGGAGACATGGTGTGGAGGAAGAATGTTCGCAGTGAACAACAGAAAGGGGGGACACACACACACACACACACACACACACTTGGACCCCCCCAATATCTATACCATGGTTACGCCCTTGGGGACAGTCAACACACAAGGTCAACATTGACCACCTAAAACACCACCATGAGGACATGCCAAGGATCCCTCACAAACTGAGGAAGCAACACTCTTCCTCGTCTCAGCCACCTGATGTAGCCTCTTCTCTTCCACCTTAGGACGTCTCTTCTCCTCCACCTCAGGACGTCTCTTCTCCTTCACCTCAGGATGTCTATTGTCCACCTTCAGCTGAAGACTATCCTCTTCCTCCGCCTCCAGCAGGGCAATCATTATACGATGTGACGTCCTTTCACAAAAAATGTATGTGACTTGGAAAAACTAACTCTGAGCTAAATGTTTTTTTGTTTAGTTTTTTCACCTTTAAACTGATAAATATGAAAATATTACTAATCAAAAATGACATTTTTATGTATTTACAGTAGTAAATTTACAAAATATCTTCATGGAATATGATCTTTACTTAATATCCTAATGATTTTTGGCATAAAAGAAAAATCTTTAATTTTGACCCATACAGTGTATTTTTGGCTATTGCTATAAATATACCCCAGCGACTTAAGACTGGTTTTGTGGTCCAGGGTCAAATATTTACAAAAAAAAACAACAACATATAGATATTGTTTAAATGTATACATATATTTGTGTGTATTTATATATGCATAATAAATATACACAGTACACACATATAGTATGTAAACATAAACTTTTATTTTGAATCGATTAATCGCTACTAATCGTTTTTCAGCCCTACTTCATTGTGTTCAAGCATCACTGTAAGCGCCACCCAGCAGTTTCTGGGCATAAAGACAGTTTGAAACAGACATATAGAATTCTGGAGTGCATAACAACTGACAACAAAGTAGCATCTTTCTTGTTTTTCTTCAGTTGAGGATGTTAAGACCAGGGCAGTATCCCTGCGAACGCAGTATTGTAGGTTGCTGAAACCAAAACCGAGTGGGAGTGGCAACAAACCCATGACACCAAGGCAAAAGTGGCTCCTCAGAGTAATGGATTTTATCAAAAGCTACAGTACACTGCTCACCGTCAATGTGAAACCACCGTAAGTTAGACAGTCTGCACAAATATGTAGTGCAGGTATAGGCAACGTCAGTCCTGGGGCCTGTACCATGATGGTGGCTAAACAAACTCAGGGTTACAGGATTAGTTTTGAGTTGAGAAAACCAAACCAGTCCAATCCGGCTTTGTTGGTACCATGAAGCTGATCATCAACTCTGTCAACTCTGTCAACTCTGGCTTGATCCTGAGTTAATGAAGCGCGTGCACATGAAAGTGTGACATCAGTAATGAGCAGCCAATCACATGCCTCGAAACTGTGATCACTTCTTGTGAGAGAGTCAGTGCGAAGATTAAAAGATTGAACAATATGAAGAATTTAAACACATTTACACAGCACGATCATGAAACGATCTATCCATGAAAGAGGAAAACTTAAAGAAAACATCTTACCATATAAGTGCAAGTAAAAGTTGTAAAGTTATTTTATAGAGTTGATCATCTTTATAGGTATAAAAACACTCATATTTTTTTAAAAAAAAGCTCATATTTAGTCATGCTTAAAGCTATTGATTCTAAAACGTATTCATATGGCATATTATCTACAGTATATGTTTACATTGATTTTAAATAAAAGCTTAATAATTACCGGTACTATTAAACTAAGCTGGCTTTTGTAAAATAATTATCATCTCTAAAAATCAGATGATTTTATCTTTAAAATTGTTTTACTATGTAGAGTCTTTAATTTGGAGTAAGAGAAATTGGAGGAATGGCTTTATACGCGTCACTTTGCTTGAAGCTGATTGGTCAAATTTCGTTTTGAGATCTCTAAACCAGAAGCCCCGGAGCAGGTTAGCTGTAGAGCTTAAGTTACTATGGCGATGAACACTGGTAAAAGCCAAACCATTTTCATGGTACCTAAAACCCAGAGTTGGTGAAAACTAAACTGAAACTTACCTGGCTAGCCAGCTAAACCGGCTTCATTGTACAGGCCCCAGGAGTGCTGCTGTCCTGCAGAGTTTAGCTCAAACCCTAATCAAACACATCTGAACAAGTTAAACAAGGTCTTCAGAATTACTGGGGCTACTACAGGCAGGTGAGTGTCTTTTGTTTGTTTTTTTTGCACTCCAGAACCGACGTTGCCTGTCCCTGATGTATTGATAATATGCACTGAATATTACATTGCTGAAATGAGTTACACAAAATGTAAATGCAGATTAAAGTAACTCTTCCATAATCATACCAATATCATCTTTTTTTTTCAGCTTGGTGCATCATTCAGTGAGCAGGGTGATACAGAGGACCAGGATCTGTCCGAATCAACACCTGACACACCATCAGCACCTGGCACATCATGTACTGGCTCCTCCCTTGAATCGTCAAATGAAGGAGAACCAACAGCTGTCGAGGAAACTGCTTCGACTGCCTCAACTGCTAGCAGTAAGGCAAAAAAGGTTTTGAGCACCAGGGATGAGAAACGCAAGAGGATGTCAGAAACTGATATAGAGCTGCGGAAGCTTGAAGTTTTAAAGAAGATGGCTGCAAAAGTGGATGCTGAACCAACTCCAGATGCATTAACAGCATTTGGAAACCAGGTGGTATTGGATATGAGGCTGATTCAAGACCCTGCTTAGCCAGATTTAGAAGGAGCATAATGATTATGATCCATGACACTCAGGAGGCTGAAAGGAACAGATCCTTGTCTTCAACTGCACAACCTACGTTTCAACCCGTCATTTCAGCTCCGGCACCGGCACAGTCTCATCCTCATTACTCATCAGCTTGGAGTCCCCATCAAACCTTTTTGCAGACATTGCAAAATAATGACCACTATGAAAGCCTGTTACAGTATTTAGGTTTACATAAATTTTATGTAAATTCCTTCTTTTTTTTTTTTGATTTTCCTATTCCTACACTGTTGCACTTGTAAACATTTGAAAATACAGTGCCAGTCAAAAGTTTGGACACATTTTCCGATTATCTTGGATGTGTGTGTGTCCAAACTTTTGACTGGTACTGTATGTAACTGTTATTAAAGACTATATTGAGGATACAGTGTTAAGTAGAAACACTGGTTGGGTTTTGCACAGTATGTGCAGGGGTTTTTTTTATTGTTAATATACTAGTGCCGTCGAACGGGTAATCGCATTCAAAACAAAAGTTTTTGTTTACATAATATGTGTGTGTGTGTACATATGCTATGTATATATAAATATACACACATGCATGTATATATTTAAGAAAAATGTTATGTTTATATATTAAAAAAATACATATATATTAATTATATAAATATATACATGGAAGTAAATGTAAATATTTTCAAAATATATACTTTATATATACTGTAAACTTTTGTTTTGAATGCGATTAATCCTTTGACAGCAATATAATATACTGTTTTTGATTAAAATTCAGCTTGTTTGTTGTAATTATTTCCATTTTCCGTTGCATTTGTTAGAACATTTTTATACATGGAACAGTTATTAAAGGTTATGTTGCAATGTTAAGTAGAAGCACTGGTTGGTTTTTTTTTTTCTGTTAATATACTGTATTTTCTCAATAAACAGTTGAAATCCAAATTACAAAAACAGTATGCCTGTACATTTTTGAAAGCTTGCCAATACATTCAATAGTTACAGTATTTCTTTACATTTTTGTACAACAGGTGGATTATTTTTCATTCTTTCCATTCCTGCACTTTTGGTTTTTGTAAACACATTTAAAAAAAAAAAAAAAAAAAAGGGAATGTCCAGAATATATACTTTTATTATACTTATTCAAGTGTGAAGGTGTAAAATCAATAACAGGTCAATAACTGCACCACTCTTTATTGAAATAGAACTTTTAACAAAAGTGAACACGCACAACAAATAGGATGTATTTACAGACAAAAACTTTGAATACATTGACATCTGTACTTTTGTAAATGTGTTGCTCCTGCCAAGAAACGCTACCTGCTGGTGAGATGAAATAGTCCCGTAGAAGATTTTGTTGCATTTTTGCTGTTACTGCAGCATTGCGCTCTCTTCTGTGCTCCACCGGCTGAAAAGCCCCCATCCCATGATTCCTCCAGGCTCCATCCACCATGCCGTGCTCAGCGTTCTCCCAGTCTGCAAAGGCTGGAGGTGTATACGCCTCAGACCTGCGCTCGCAGAGGAAGTTGTGGATGCACAGGGAGGCCATTGTTATCTTTATGACCTTGTCTGACTCCAAGCATAAGGTTGACCTGAAAACTCTCAACCTGTTGGCAAGAATGCCAAAAGCATTCTCCACCACTCGCCGTGCCCTCGAGAGACGGTAGTTCAGGATTCTTTGCCCATGCTCCATCTGCCTGAATGGATATGGCTTCATGAGGTCGTTTCTTAAAGTCCGTGTAAAGAGAATTCTGAGAATTGTTTCTAAACACATTACAAATGTTAGAAATGTATTGCTGAAACACATTACAAAGACTCTGAACTATGTAATACTGAATTGTGGAAACCATTTTTCACCAATTCTGTGTTCAGGATTTTTTACACAATCACTATAATAACTATTGAGAGGTCAAGTTCTTAGTTTGTCTTTTTGAATGTCTGTGATGTTAGATATACCAGGGCCGTAACCACCATAGACATTGAGGACAAGTCCCCAATAATTACCCAATAATTAGAAATTGCCAAATGTGCCACTGATCTGCTGTCCTCCATTACGCAGCACTCTTGACAAAAATGCTTTAAAAGTAACATGTTCAGTCTGCTCTGCCTCAGCGGGCTACAACTAGTGATGGGTCGTTCTTGAACGATTCGTTCATTTTGAACGAATCTTTAATGTGACTCGGGAAGAAGGAGTCGTCTCAGGGAGTGATTCGTTCAGTCGCGCATGCACAACATCCTATAGGTTCTGTACTGGAATTAGTTCACCTGTTTCGAGTCTTCGGGTTTGAGTCGTTCGTTCTTTTGTCAGGTGATGTGACAGCTTTGGGCAGAGAAATTAGTTAATTTACAACCTTCCTTACAAACGGGTGCATAGTCATTATTATTATTATTATTTACTCGTACAGTTATGTGATGCATTTCTGGTCTCAAATTATTGCTTTTAATTTCTGTCACGATGGTTCTCCATAATACTGAATGTAGTAATAAAGATAATAAAGAGTTGGTTATGCTTTAATTTAATTTAATTTATTTTTTTTGGAGTCTAATCTTCATAAAATACAATACCTTGTTGTATTTATGTCTTTTGAGTTATAGTGTTACTTACTATACTTCTGTAACATATGACACTTTAGACATTAACACTGTGTACACACTCTTGAATTGTTTTTTTTATTGTTTATTTTTGTGCCAGAAAAAGCTTTAGCAAAGAGGATAACTATTCCAAAATGAATTAAAACAATTTAAATAAAAAATACAAGAAAATTAAAATATACTAAAGCCACAGAGCCAGATCATAACCTTAATATTTTAAACTAACATTAATCATTCATATTCAAAATGTTATTTGCTTTCACTTTATGTCATTGTGTCCTTTTTGACCAATCTTCTTATACAAATATTAGACCAATATGTCAAGTCTGCCTAGGAAAAACAATTATACCAGCAAAGTCAAAATTGGAGTAAAAATGAACTATAAGTGCTTTGTAATTTTAGGCTTGGATTTTTTTATATAGATATATTATATGTTTATTGATAGACAAAGACAGTGAAAGGACAAATCAGTCAATATTTTATTTATAACGGTTTTATTTATTTATAAAATAACACAGCTCCTCAAGAAACAGTAACAAAAACATAGTGACAGAAATGAACAGACCATTTTTATTTCTAGGAAAATGCTTATTACACATATTTTGATAATTTTATGATAATTCTTAAATATGATCCAACATATAAAAAATACAGTTTTACTTTAGTATTTTACTGATCCGGCAAGTGGTCACCTGACAAAAGAAGGAACGACTCAAACCCGAAGACTCGGGAGGTGAACTAATCAATTCTCGGCTTGTCAGATAAGAGGTGAGCTAATCAAGACCCAGGTAAACGATGAATTAATCTTTTCTGTTTCTTATAGCATTATAGTTTGTATTGTTTGTAGTGTGATCAACGTTTGCATAAGTAGTAGATGTGTTAGGGAAGTAGCACGTAACATTTTAATTATATTTTGCTAAAATGAACGAAATGACTCGAAAAAAGATTTGTTCATTTTGCTCAAATTTTGCTCATTCGCTCAAAGGTCCGAGTCAGTAAAATGATCCGAACTTCCCATCACTAGCTCAGAGCCATAGAGAGACAGAGTTGCGACAACGGAAGTTCAAAACGCTCGATCGTCACGTGGTTCACGTAGACCTCAATAGTTCCAGGAAGTTCATTGCGGGCAATTGGAATGCATTGAGTTAGTGACAATAGTGAGACAGAACTGCGATTTTTGGTAATTAGTAGACAATAAAATACTTTATTTACATTATTTATAAAATAATGTATACGTAGTATATGTAGCTGTATCAGTGTTGTTTTTAAAATATAAAATTCGCTAATATTTGAGGATTAATGTGGTCAGCTGTCCTGCCATGTTAACATATTTTAGGCTGACGTTATCATAGTAAAAGCCCATGTTTGCTATATAAACGACATCGTGGTCTTTTACCAAGTAACTTCAGCCTCTCTGTATAAATATAATTGTGTGTGTGTTTTCTAACAACTTGTTAGTCAAGTGCAATCACATCTTAATGTTCATTGTCGTTTTATTAATCTCATGGTGAATGTTAAATTTGTTGTCTTTGAAAATTCATTCCAAATAAGTGAAGATATTTTAAGATTAAGTGGGAATTAATCTCTTTTAATGTTTTTGATTCTTGTGCACCCCTCCATTATTAATATATAAATATATATTTGTAGTATATTCAAATTTAAAATAACTTAAAACATTTTTACCCATTTAATCATATATTTGATGTATGTTAACTTTTGTTATGCACTTATTTACATGCTATAAAGCATGTTGTCCTTGAACGGTCTCCACTATAGTTTGCTGTGCTGCATGTCACTCACAGAAAGGAGTGTGAATGAATGTTTTCCCTGCTGACACGGAGAGGAGAAAAAAATTATGCATCAAGTTTTGTTCAATTCACATTTATTTGTATAGCACTTTTTATTACAAACATTGTTTCAATGTTCTAAAATTAGGCTTTACAAATCATGCAGTTAAGTAATGTCATGAGTTCAGAAACAATGAATAAATGAAAGCAATGGTTACATGATTTGATCATGTTGATTACAATGAAAGGAAAATTTAGCAGTTTTGTATGTTTATTCAGAGTCAGAGTCAGATTCATCTGAAGTCCACTCAAGGGCTGGCGTCATCTCTTCACAGGTGCTGGTCATCTGAAGTCTTCATAAGATGCTGGATATAGTCAGCAGGAGCAATCTATAGATTACACCAACAAAAAGTGATGTAATCATATGGGAACTGACACTTTTTCACAAAGAACAGGGAAAGACTTGCCAAACCCAGTGAAGGGACTCATTGTGAGGGTGATTTCTCATTACAGGGAGTCTTCAGGTGGTTCTTGTTCTGATGCAGATAGAGAAGGAGAAAAACACAGGAGAAATGGTTAATGATGCTCCATCACATTTCAGTCCTGTGGCATCTGCAACACAGTGCTTCTACAGTAAGACATTTAAGTATAAAATACAGCACAGGTTTATTGTGATTACTTCTATAAAATAGTAGTGGTAGGCCTATATAATACATTTTTGGAAATTTAGCCTAGCATGATTCTGAAATGAAAACTGCTCGCCTATTTTTATTCTCACTCAGGTCCATCAGCATCCTTTGCAATAAATCTAAATCTATTAAATAACTTCCCAGCAGCAGAAATCACGTTTAAAAGCCTTAATTACACAACAACGAATGAAACTGCCCGAAGAGAATGAATAACATCCCGTAAATCTACTAATTAAGTGAGGAATAATCTAATAATAATCTGTTTTAATGCACAAGGTAATTTGATTTGCTGTGCTGATAATATACAATTTTGTTCTATAAATGTCTTACCTTTTAAAAGTTCATCACAGCGGTCTCTTCTGCTGTATCTCTATGGCGCTGATAGTATGAGCGCGAACTTCCGGGAACTATTGAGCAGCTCCATGATCCGCCATTGCTGTAAAAAAACGGTCCATTGGAGTCAACGGAGTTGTCGCAAATCTCTCTCTCTATGGCTCTGCACTAGCTACAACGCTGGTCAATGTCAAAATATTTGATCTGGCCAATCAAATCAAAGTAGGCGGGGTTTATGCATTCACAGACGCTGAGCGCGTCGCAAAGATTGAAAACTTTGAAAGAGCGAGGTAAGATGGAAGCTGCAAATCATTTAATGCTAGTCAACTGTTTTACGATAGAAATGTTAAATGACCGACAGTTATATTCAGTAAAGCAAACTAGAGAGAGATAGAGAGAGAGATTAAACCTGCGTGTGGTAATTATCTGCATCTGTTTGTCTGTCCCTACAAACAATGAAACTGTGAATTTAGTTCTACTTATAGGAATCTATTTTATTACAAGTTGCGGGGTAGTGTTGACAAGTTTCTGTGTGCAAGTAGCAATGTGTGTGCGTGCATCAATTAAAGCATATATATATATATATATATATATATATACAGTGAGGAAAATAAGTATTTGAACACCCTGCTATTTTGCAAGTTCTCCCACTTAGAAATCATGGAGGGGTCTGAAATTGTCATCGTAGGTGCATGTCCACTGTGAGAGACATAATCTAAAAAAAATCCAGAAATCACAATGTATGATTTTTAACTATTTATTTGTATGATACAGCTGCAAATAAGTATTTGAACACCTGAGAAAATCAATGTTAATATTTGGTACAGTAGCCTTTGTTTGCAATTACAGAGGTCAAACGTTTCCTGTAGTTTTTCACCAGGTTTGCACACACTGCAGGAGGGATTTTGGCCTCCTCCACACAGATCTTCTCTAGATCAGTCAGGTTTCTGGCCTGTCGCTGAGAAACACGGAGTTTGAGCTCCCTCCAAAGATTCTCTATTGGGTTTAGGTCTGGAGACTGGCTAGGCCACGCCAGAACCTTGATATGCTTCTTACAGAGCCACTCCTTGGTTATCCTGGCTGTGTGCTTGGTCATTGTCATGTTGGAAGACCCAGCCTCGACCCATCTTCAATGCTCTAACTGAGGGAAGGAGGTTGTTCCCCAAAATCTCGCAATACATGGCCCCGGTCATCCTCTCCTTAATACAGTGCAGTCGCCCTGTCCCATGTGCAGAAAAACACCCCAAAGCATGATGCTACCACCCCATGCTTCACAGTAGGGATGGTGTTCTTGGGATGGTACTCATCATTCTTCTTCCTCCAAACACGTTTAGTGGAATTATGACCAAAAAGTTCTATTTTGGTCTCATCTGACCACATGACTTTCTCCCATGACTCCTCTGGATCATCCAAATGGTCATTAGCAAACTTAAGTCGGGCCTGGACATGTGCTGGTTTAAGCAGGGGAACCTTCCGTGCCATGCATGATTTCAAACCATGACGTCTTAGTGTATTACCAACAGTAACCTTGGAAACGGTGGTCCCAGCTCTTTTCAGGTCATTGACCAGCACCTCCCGTGTAGTTCTGGGCTGATTTCTCACCTTTCTTAGGATCACTGAGACCCCACGAGGTGAGATCTTGCATGGAGCCCCAGTCCGAGGGAGAATGACAGTCATGTTTAGCTTCTTCTATTTTCTAATGATTGCTCCAACAGTGGACCTTTTTTCACCAAGCTGCTTGGCAATTTCCCCGTAGCCCTTTCCAGCCTTGTGGAGGTGTACAATTTTGTCTCTAGTGTCTTTGGACAGCTCTTTGGTCTTGGCCATGTTAGTAGTTGGATTCTTACTGATTGTATGGGGTGGACAGGTGTCTTTATGCAGCTACCGACCTCAAACAGGTGCATCTAATTTAGGATAATAAATGGAGTGGAGGTGGACATTTTAAAGGCAGACTAACAGGTCTTTGAGGGTCAGAATTCTAGCTGATAGACAGGTGTTCAAATACTTATTTGCAGCTGTATCATACAAATAAATAGTTAAAAAATCATACATTGTGATTTCTGGATTTTTTTTTTTAGATTATGTCTCTCACAGTGGACATGCACCTACGATGACAATTTCAGACCCCTCCATGATTTCTAAGTGGGAGAACTTGCAAAATAGCAGGGTGTTCAAATACTTATTTTCCTCACTGTATATATCTTGCGCTCTCTTGGTGTTTGCCGTGGCTAAGCAACCATGAGCCGCGGTCGCCTTGAAGACGAGAAGGTTTCGACTCACTGCAGCGCTGACGCCCGTCTACAATGGACCCTTTTCACAAGACTGTGATGATATACATTTCAACGGTATGTACATTTATAACACTATAATTTGTATTATATCACCGTTTCATCAAATAAAAATAAAAAAATAGTTAACGCTAATGCGAGGGTGTTTCTAATGCAGCGTCAATGTGAGCGACGGTAAATTTGACATCGTTCTCTCTTCTGACTGCTGTTATCAGTCACTCTCTATTTTTTTTCCTTTGATAGTCTTCAAAATGCTATCGTGGAGTTTTTCTTTTGCTATTTGAGCAAATGGGAATGCAAAAAAATATATTTGTGGTACCCTCTCATTCACTGCTGTCGGATTTTACCCAACTATGACGACTTCCGCTGCTGAGAAACCCGGAAATGTGAGAAAGGTCCATTAAATAACGAACTTGCTCGCTCAAACATGTATGGCTGTATAAATCCAATTAAGCTACTAGAGGTAGCATCAGTAGCATCCATTCAGTGAAGCGAAGTGTTATCTTTTATGTCAAATTCAAAAGTGTATTTTTATAAGCTTTTTTCAAAATTTCTAATTAAAACAATGCAATAAGAAGAATAAGTTACCGATCAAATGAAATCAGTATTAACAAAATTCATTTGCACTACAGAGGTGGCACAGAAGAACACAAAAGTGGCTTGTAGGTATTTACAGACATTTAATGAGGCTCAGAGGTGGCATGAGTGCAATTAACATCATAAATTCATGTTGAGATTAATGTTTTAAATATAACATTTTCAATATAGAAATATTCAATCATTTCAATGATTTAAATAACTGAAATGATACTTTAAAAATGAAACTAAAACTGCCATTAGGTGGCGGCAAGTTACTGATTTTATCACTGAATCATTCATTCAGTTGATTCGTTCCAACGGCTGATTAATTCAGGAACAAAGCAAGTCCCTGCATCCCAATCACTGATCTATATAGATCAGTGGTCCCAATGTGCATACTATCCACCTTGTCTGCCCTAAATAGTATTGAAAATGACTAATATCACATAGAATTTAGGATGGATAGTATGCACGTTTGGACTCAGGCACTAGTGACTATCTTTATGAATGAGTAATTGAATTGACTGAAAAAACGCAGATTAATTCATAACAAAACAACACTGTGTTTGAATGTAGATGTGCAGCGCCTCAGTTGTGAGTTTGTTTGAAACTATTTTAGTTGACGAAATCAGGCAATACTGTTATAGTCAGACAATGTAAGTCAATTAATACTAACTTTTTGTTCATTGAAATCACTCATTGTTCTTATATGCCAACAATCCCTGCTGTTACAGTTACGTTAATGATAACGTATACTACGTAGACTACCTGGTAACATTACGATAGCATCGGCCTCGTTTTCTGTACCGCGTAGGATAGTATCAACCTTATCTGGCTCATTTTCTGTAGTGTCTGTAATGTTAACGTTCCTGTCATCTGTTTGCAGTGTCACCCGAAGCAGCAGCTTCAGGGCCAGGCTTACGAAAATACTGAAAGGGTGTAGTTCGTTTCATATCTCCTTTAGTGATTCACATTAGTTCATTTCAAGTTGCAAGTTCAGAGTTGCACAATAGCAATAGTCGTCAACAGAAATATGGCGTGATTATCAAAAAGACGGTGCTTCGCAACACAGACTGGGTGAATTTATGAATGAACGTGTGAAAGGTCTGTCACAAAACGATGTTGTTATGTATCCGCACGCTTTTTTAAGTGAGTATACGCAAATCCTTGACCTTTCCTTGTGGGTATACGGCGTATACCTGGGTATCACGTAGACTACACCACTGAGCCTACATAAAAACGATATAAACAATGCTGTTAATGATAAATAAAAGAAAATAAAGGAAGTTATCATGCCAACCAGTGGTTGTGGAGTATTTTACAAAAGTTTAGAGGATTTAAGTTAATCTGTAAACCAGTGGCTCCAGGGCCCATATGCAAAAAAATTTGTATGGGCCCCCCTAACCCCGCCCTCAAGTACATCAAAGAGACATTTATAGACGTTCACTGTAGCTTATCAAAAGAAAACAATAGCATAAAAAAACACTCTACCCAACAAACTTTTTCACAACCAGAACGGAACTAAAAAAAAAATTATTTAAAATAACGAAAGGTCAGCCAATGTCAATAATAAACTACAAAAAATCTTGGCACGGCGGCCCAAAATGTAAACAAAAAAACTACTACTCACTCATTTTAGTTGCATTCTCCGGGCCTTTCTTTCAGCAAATTCTTTCACAATGTCCTTGGTGTTTTATTCACGGCTTCATGCATTCTCGATGGAAAGAATAGCCAGTCCTGATAGTCTGTTCTGCGACATGGTGCTCCGCAAATAATTTTTGACGAGCTTCAGTTTTGAAAAAGAGCGCTCCGTTGAGGCAACAGTAACAGGGATAGTAAGAAAGAGGACTAAAACGACTAAAACAGAGATTTGTCTTTTAAAGGCTTCACGGAATGCTATCAATTGTTGTGGAAGGGCTGGAGACAAGTCTTCGTTGTATCTCTCCACTAACCTCTGTGTCCCCTCGTATATAGCGTTCTTCTCCTCAGTTGCAAGTATGTGTGGCTGGACCACTCTGAACAAATCAGCAACTGATCAAAAAGCTGAAAATCACCGACTCAGCTGGGAAATGATGATGTCTAGGCAAGCGTTAAATACATTTACCTTGAAGTAACTTTCAGCATCAGCCAAACGCTCATCCTGACAGAATTCATCGAAATGGCGCTTTGCCCTTCTATTTCTTTCATTTTCAAAGGTTTGTTTCACTCCCCACTCCTCAGCCATGAATTTTGCGGTTGTTTTTGCCTGCTCAAAATTTTCTCTGAACCATGTCAACTCCGCGATGGAAGTGTCAAGTAACTCTGTTGCTTTATGAAGGTCAGCATCCTTTGCCTGTAGCGTTTTTGAAATGACATTGATCTGTTCCTGGACTTCACTTTGAAGGACTATAATAAAAACAGTCAAATCTTTCCATCAGCCTTATCAAAGCAATGGCCTTGTTGCGCTCATCTCCCTTTTTACTGGTAAGTGAAATTTTGGTCAGGGCCTTCAACACGTCAACATATCTGTATCTGATTGCAGACACGGCATCATTGCACGAAGCCCACCTAGTAGGGCACAGTTTTTTCAGCGTGACACCCGGAGTGAGTTTTTCAGTCATCTCAACCAATACATTCCACCTCTTTATACTGCGCGCAAAAAACACGAATAATTGTTCCATGGTGTTTGTTGTAAAACTTTGTCAGCTCTGTTATTGACTTGACTGAATCATTGAGGACCAGATTTAAGTTATGGGCAGCGCAGTGTACATATGCGGCATTTGGCTGTCTCTTCTGTATCCTTGCCTGAACTCCCGTGTATATGCCACTCATGTTCGCAGCCCCATCAAATCCTTGGCCACGGCATTTTGAAATATCGAGACTTTTTACCTCAACCGAACATATAATTTCATTGGCTATTGTGCCAGCGGACGAGTCAGATATTTGCAAGAATCCCAGAAAAGACTCGTTGATTTTCACAGCCATTGCAGCACCCTGGCTATCTCTCTCTATGGTTACATAGCAAAAGATTTGACTCATCTGATCCACTTTAGATACAGTCGTATCCATGATCACTGAGAAAAACGGCACAGCCTTAATTTCACTGATAATTTCTTCCTGGACAGTCTCAGAGAGTATACCTTATAGGTATACTCTCTGAGACTGTCCAGGAAAAGTTCATTTTGGATTTCTGGGCTGAGATACTTAACGGAACCAGCAGGGCGACTGAGCAGCTCCTTCAGATATGGATCATACTTGGCCAGTAGGTCGATGATGGAGAGAAAATGACCTTTGTTGACATTTTCATTGTTTTCGAAGTGTCCCCAAAATGCAAGGTTGTTTGATGCCAGAGTTAAAGTGACATTAATGATGCGGTCAAGAACCTGCCTCCAAAAGTTAACTTGTTCATGGATTTGCTGTTCTGACGCCACTGATCATAAACACTGCAAGCCGCGACGTGGCACTCTTTTATTTGACTGGGTCTGCCATGTTCTAATTCCTTGTGTCCAAGCCATGTTGTAGCTTTTGTGACTGCGGTCTGCATATAACCCGCATGGTTCACAATATGCAGCGTCAAGTTTGTAACACAGCCAAGATCGCAGCTGAATACCAGATTTTGTTGTGGTGGAGTAAAAACTCGTCGAAAAGCACAGGTCTCCTTGCAATGGATCTCGAGGAAATGGACCGGGAGGTTTGCATGAACCTTGTGACACAATAAAATGCTTTACTTGCCCATCTGTTAGTGTGTCTGGATAATGTCCTTTATCTGTTGTGTAACCTGCTGACATATTTCCCGCTGAATATCCAGCTTTTGGCTCGTCTGTGGCTGCTTCTTCACTTTCCAACTCTTGGAACCTCATCAAGCTGTCAGTTGCATTGTTGTTCTCATCCAAAGACATGCAAATGCTAATTTTAGCTGACAAAGCTTCCCTCTCACCTTCGACATCAGTGTCATTCGCAGTAGGTCGGCACAAAAAACTGTATTTTAAGTAGTTTTTTGTGTCGCGACTAACTTTTCCACTCTCTCTTTCCTCTTTAAGGCCCTTTCATTCTCTTGTTCCCGTGGGCAGGCCCCCAATCAGGCCGGGCCCATTTGCACGTGCATGCCCAGACGCTACGCCACTGCTGTAAACATTATTTCATGTATAAAGTAAAAAAAAAACAAGCTAGGATTATAATAAAACTGAATCAACCCAATTTGCTGGGTAAAATTAACCCCAAATGTGTTCTGTCCTATATTTACCCAGCCCTTGGGTTAAAAACAACCCAAATTGGGTTGTTTTTAACCCAGTGTTTTTTAGAGTATAGACAGCAACACAAATGCAATGTTCCCAGGTCCAGAAACGTAAAATCAACATAATCAGCAATGTTTACGTGCGGCATGCAGACGCTGTCTACTGAATGTAAACAACGCTGATTGCTTTGATTACGATCTGGGGTACTCTCCAAAATGGTGGAAGACGGTAACTCTGGGAGAAGAATTGTTGAATAAATTATGTTATTATTGTTTTCTTTACGCACAAAAAAATATTCTCGTAGCTTCGTAAATTTCGGTTGAACCCCCGATGTCACATGGATTATTTTACAGATGTCCTTGCTACATTTCTGTGCGTTGATTGTGATAGTATCCTTGCTGTCTCTCAGATTCCATCAGAAATATCTTAATTTGTGTTCTGAAGATGAACGAAGGTCTTACAGGTTTGGAACGACTTGAGGGTGAGTAATTAATGACAGAATTTAAATTTTTGGGTGAACTAACCCTTTAAATCACAGCAATGTCTATGAAGGAAGTAGGCTGTCAAACATACACAACTCTTAGCCAATCATAGCAGTGGGCGTTAACTTCCGAGTCTACAATCCGCCACGCCTATCCACCTTTTTCTTGCCGTAAAAATGGCGGCGGCCATTTGTAAATTCTATGGGTCTAGCTTCCGGTCTCATCCACGTCCAGCTATTTTTAGCTGTATGAAACAGTTCGTACACGTACACCATATTATTTTAATGTATTATCTTAATTATGAACACACTGGTTTGTTGTGGTTTACTGTTTACTGCACATTGTTATTCTTCTCGTTATTTACCTATAGCAGCTAATGAACCGGAAGTCTTCGCCCATAGGCTTACTTCCGCATTGAAGAAAAAGGTGGATTCAAACACAGCGTTCTGATGAGGACTTCTAAATTATGTTTTCTGGTGTAAAAATCTGGCTAACATTATAAGTGGACCTCAGAGAACAGTGCAAAATAATATAAAATGCAGTTCATGACCCATTTAATATAAAACATGATACGTTAAACCTTTTGATATTAATAGGAAAACAGGATTACTTTTACTTTTTTAATATGATATGTTTATGAAATATATCCATTTTGTAAATTGATGCATTAAAAGGTTACCTTTGCAACCATGTAACAATGAAAAATGGACACAAGAATTAGCTTCATTCTTATATTTTAATTATACATGCAACCAAATACATGAAAATAAGATATTACACAGCATAACACAGATACACAGAGCATTTATCACAGTGTGAGGAGCAATACTGCTGTTCACGCGAATCAAAATGACTTACCAGCTGTTTCACCCGAAACAAAAATGAAAAACATTTCTCTTTTAATATTAATATTTCTGTGGTGAGTGACATTTTGGGTGTTTGGATTTTATTTATTTTTTAAATTTTTTTAAATGATAGTAATGTTATTTTTCTAATAATTGTCTGTGTATGTGAAACCACTCCATAGCAAATAATTTTGTGTGGAATGGGATTCAAGCTGTTTTTAGAGAAACAGTGAGGGGTTCAGAGATAGATTGTCATTGATTCTTCATGGAGAGCCAGCAGACCTGAGCAGTTAATGTACCACAGCGAGACCGAGAGGACAGATCAGACAGCCTCCAGGTCATTTTGACAGCACAAAACACAGTGAAGGCACATTCTATGATTACCATCATGAGCCCAGACTTTATACTTCAGAGACTAGACAGTGATTTGAACGGAAATGATCTGAACCACTTTGAACCAAAGTGAAGAGGGAAAAATGAAGTTGACGAACAGCCAAACTGAGCATATTTACACAGTCAAAGCAATACCAGAGACTAAATACTTACACTTTTAAATTCTGACTTCATTAGAAGTGAATACACGACAAGAACTAGAACTAGAATACTACAGGAATCCAACTGTAGGTTATATACAAAAATAAAATAATTTACATAGCAGTTGTCACATTTTGTTAAGATGAGTTATGGTTTGGAATTTAAGTGGCATTTGACATTTTTTTCTTCATGTTTCTTAATATACCCTCTCAGAGAAAAAAAAAAAAAAAAAGGTACAAAAGCTGTCACTTGGGCAGTACCCTTTTTTAAAAAAAGTAATTTTGTACCTTATTTACCCCCAAAGCATGCATATTAATATTTTTTTGTACTTTTTTTTCATGTAGGTGTAACCTTCCGGCGTGGGAAGCGGGCGCTCTAACAAGGAGGCTAAAGGCCACGGTGCCTCATTTTGAGATCAGGGGAGTGAGGTTTACCTGCACAGCACTGACCCGCTGGCCTCTGTTACATAGGGATTTATTATTTAAAATACCACCTCTGAGAAATATTCACTACCGAAAAGAGTGTGACAACTAGCCCCAGTCTCCTGAATATATCAATATAATTGCATTTGGTCAACCAGGTTAAAAAAACAGGTGCATGTACTCTAGATGAACGTGGTTTGTAGCAATTATACATTGATTAATCAATGGAAGCCTGTATGTAATTTAGTTCTTGTTTTATTTCTGGTTATATTCTTTAACTTGAATGGCACTGAGTGACTGATTGAATGCAGTAACAACAACCAACAACACTTGCTTTTACTTTCATCTGTACAGATTTACTTATTCAGTGGCTGTAGACAGTAAGCAGCATAATGGCAAACAACAGGAACGCCGATTCTCATCCTGAAACTTTATAGCAAATACACATCTGTGTAAAAGATTTTTTTTTAAAGCCATAGAAATTAATGTCATTACATTTGAAGGGTCAGTGGTAAATACATTGAATGAAAATAACTGCAGACCCCTTACTTCAAGTACACATACCCTGCTTATTATAATAATATTTAAATTGCCAGCATATCCACAAATGCTTTAATTGTGATGACAAGTCAGCAAAACTAATGATGTTTTGTTTTGCTTTTTAGCTGCACAATATAGAACTTATTTTCTCTGTTATGCTTTTTTGTATTAATACACAAGTCATTTTTTTATTTTGTTTTTGCAGCTACATAAACACACACACATTATACAGGCATGTATGCAACTTTTTGATTCTGTCTATTACAAAACTCCTGGAGACTGTAGAAAAATGGGTAGTGACACGATAGGCCTTGAAACCTTAAGTGGACACTTTACGAACAACATGACAGTAAACCTATTTTTCTCCATTTTCTTATATAAGTGTACTTCATGCTCTGTCTTGTAATGTGTTTATATATTGTGCCATGTTTTTAAAAACTGAAGAATGCCGGCATTGAATTTCATCTTAGGTTTCAATAGAGTGGCTCGTACTTTCTCAGTTTCAATGCCAACCACAGAGCGCATTCAGCAATGTAAATTGCATGCATTGTTACAGTTTCATCTTACTTATACAACAATACATCGGGCTGTGTTTTGCATGGTTAATTTGACAAATGATTGCACTTGTTTTTCCCACAGGCTTTGATCGATGGCTCCTGCGTGACCCTCGAGACTGTGATATTAAATCACACTGTCAATTGAGGATTATATTGTTCCATAGTTCTAAGGCCTCCTTAATTCTCCAACAATATCTACATATATTATCAACAATCGTCTCATTAGGCTTTCTATTTTGCATCCTTGTGCATTGAAGAGCTCTTGATTAATTGTCCAGCTTTTTGCAAGTTTGAGAGAGTATCATCACAAAAAATCATATTTTCCATCTAGATCAAGGCAGGGTTGGGATATCTTCTCAGACTTTCTTAAATTCTTGTGAAATGATAATCCATCTCTTGTTTTTTGGGGGTTTGAAACTACCTGGACATTCCAAAGACATTCCTCAGGCTGTAGCAGCAGATGATTTCCTTCAGCGTTTTCCGCATCTCCTGACTCCTGAAAGCGTAAATGAGAGGGTCGATGACCGAGTTGCACATGATGAGGATGAGGTACATGTTGAAGTGTGACATGAAGCACATGCAGTAGATGTTTCTGGGACAGGAGATCATGAGAATGAGGTGGAGAAAGAACGGAGCCCAGCAGACGATGAAGATCCCCAGAAGGATGGTCAGGGTGACGGCTGCCTTCATGCTGGCTCTCTGGTGGATGGAGTTGTAGCCCGGCAGTGCAGCGATGCGTTTGACGTGAGATCGTGCCAGCATGAACATGTGGCTGTAGAGGGAGGCCATGAGCACGAGCATGATGAAGAACATGGAGACCAAGCACACGATGACAGAAGTGTTGTCGGAGTAGATAATGAAGACGATTCCACAGCCGGTGCAGAAGGTCCAAATCCCGCCAATGATGAGCGCGGCCCGGCGTACCGTCATGATGTTATGATATCTTAAAGCGTAAAAAATCGTGACGTAGCGATCAACAGCTATAGCTAGAAGACTACACATGGACGCCACCACAGAGATGCAGATCATAGAGTCAAAAACGTTGTCCATCTGTCTGATGAAATGGTCCTCCACCACCAGTTGGCGGTTGGTGAGTAAGTAGATGACGATGGTCTCCCAAGCGTTGGAGACGCTCACTAGCATGTCGGCCACGGCCAGGCTGCAGACAAAGAAGTACATGGGTGAGTGGAGGTTTTTGTTTTTCACTATGGCGCAGATGACCAGGATGTTCTCCAGCAGACTGACGATGCCCAGGATGAGGAACACTTCGGTGGCAATGTTGAGCTGCTCGCATGCTTTGGGCTTGGCATGGGATGGGGTCTCGGTGGCGTTCAGGAGGTATGAAACTGGACTGGAGTTGACATGGATGGCCCAAAGGGACAGGGTGGCCTCTGAAGTGTTCATCGTGGATCAGGGTTTCAGTGGGAATTTTGCAGGCTTTTCTTGGAGTCACTGGGTTGGTGGGTTGGGCATCTTTAACCTGTGTGAAATGAAATAGATAATGTTTAAACTATAGGAAGAATATCTTAAAAATGAAGGTTCTTTATGGTTCCATGAAGAACCTTTAACATCCATGGAACATTTCTATTGCACAAAAGGTTCTTCAAAGTGGAGAAAGGTTCTTGAGATGATTCAAATGTTCTTCACACTAAAGCCCTGTTTACACTAGTGCGTTTTCATTTTTAAAACGTTTTAAAATGAAAACGATCCCCGTTTACACTGGCGTTTCAGCTGCGTTTCAGAAACGATGTCTGTCTACACTACACAACCGAAAACACATGTCACATGACCATTCATGCAGGTACAACCATAGACATGTATAGGTAGATGCCCTATTATTTAGATGGCGGACGCGTCTGTGTGCTTGGAGCGGTCGAATGGGGAATCTACCTTTGCATTTCTATGGGTACAACAACGAGTATGATGTTATTGTTTACACGGTCGTCAAGGATACGCAGAGAGAATGTGGGCAGCCACGCCATCGTTTTCAAAAGTCTCGGTTTTGGTCTGTTTACACTGAAACGCAACCCTGGAGCTTTCAAACTGAAACGGGGTCTGAAGCGTTTTCAAAAGTCTCCATTTTGGTTCTTTAAACTGAAACGCAACCCCGGAGTTTTCAAACTAAAACGGGTTCTGCACACTGATCTATAATAGAGAACATTATATATAGACCAGTGGTTCTGCAGCATTTTCAAAAGTCTCCATTTTCGACCTCGAAAACGCCAGAGTAGTGTAAACGATAGGCGTAACCATAGCAAAAGTTATGCGTTTTAAAACAAAAACGCACTAGTGTAAACGGGGCCTGAGAAGTCTTTTAAGAACTGTTCACTGAAAGGTTCTTTGGGAAACCAAAAATGGTTATTTTTTGGAATTACTAACCGACGTTCATTGAAAATACATGCTTGTGGCAAAACTTCTGCAACACTGATATTACATAGCCTAGCTTACTGCACGTTTCACGGGAGTTTCAAAGTGAAATGTCCAGAGAGTTGCGCTAAAATGTGCTTTCAGTATGTGACTGTGGCCACGTTTTTATTACGCTGGTACAGGCACGTATTGCAGTGATTTCATTCCGTCGGTTTTGGTGCATATTGCAGAATTTTTTAAAAGTTGGCTCAGGTCAGGATGATTTCAAGGGCCCAGTGAGGGAGAGGGGGCCCAGGACACAATTTTACTGATGTGGGGGCCAGCAGGGGCGGATTTAACCAATAAGCGAGGTAAGCGGCCGCTTAGGGCCCCGTGGAATCATTTGATATTGGCGAAACATATCTGCAGCGTTGAGCAATGTTGCCGTTCACAGACATGTGCGCTGATTTCTTGAACGCAGTGACCAGAAGTGTTTAAATTAGAATCCACTTACCGATCAAAATGCCGAGTTTTTGTCAAGTGCTGAGTTCTGCAAGTTCGGGGATCATCTCATTATAACAAAGTGTAGATACGATGTAAATAAGAGATTCATTGTGCAGTGTAGAGCTTATTAACGGAACGTCGTGAGATCGCAATGAATTGAAGTGAGAGACAGCTATTGATTATGAGGGAGCGCTCTTCTAGGCTCAGAAGAGAGACATTCACCTCAGTAAAGAAAGTATTGTGTTTCAAGTCACAATTATATTTATCTTGATGTTTCAAAATGACTCTCTTGTGTGCTTCTCCTAGGCGCACGGCGCGAACTGCCGCATACTTGTATAAATGCACGAATGCAATGACTGGAGATTTTCCCTTAATAATAGGTTTTATTTTCGATTTGTTTCTCGGCAAAGCCTACAGTATGCCTTCAGAACATTTGGAATATATAATGAGTTGCATGGGATAATTTTATGTTTGTAAAAAGATTGGAATGGTTTACAATTTATTAAATGGACAAGTGCAAGTTTTTTTTTTTTTTTTTTTGGATAATGTCTTCATTTGTAATCTCAAAAAATAAGGTAGCCAAATTTGGCTTTAGAACAGCATCAGGTCGACAAATTACTGATTGTGACTGTACAAATAAACTATAAACTAGAGCGAGCAAGCAAAATAAGGGTTATAAACACTTGGAATATGGAATGAGTTGCAAGGGGTAGTTTTATGTTTGTAAAAAGATTGAAAATTTTTACAATTTATTAAATAGACAAGTGCACGCATTTTTCTTTCTTTTCTTTCTTTATTTATTTATTTTTTGATAATGTCTTCCTTTTGTGATCCGAAAAAAACAAAAAAATAAGGTAGCCTAATTTGGCTTTAGAACAGCAGCAAGTTGACTAATTACTGGTTGTGAAGGGATAAATAAACTAAAAACTAGAGCGAGCGAGCAAAATAGGGGTTAAGCATAAAAGGATACATAGTTATTGTATGGGGGCCCCATACCTGGAATTTGCTTAGGGCCCCCAAATCGCTAAGTCCGCCCCTTGGGGCCAGAAACCATTGCGGTAGTGTTAAAGAATGCAAAAATAATATAGAAACACATTTGCAGATGCAAGTGTGCTATTTTAACTTCTTTACAGGCCTACGCGGGTTTTAGCTGTTTTGTTGAACCGTAGTTTTACTGGATTCGTACCAGAGCGCTTCACCTCATGTGCAACGCCATATCGCATGAGCTACCAAGCAAACCTCTACTGCAATAGAAAACTCATACATATGAAGGTGTATATGTGACACGAATGTTCAAATGTATCAGTTTTCAAATCTCGCATTATGTTAAAATTGTTTTGAAGTCATAACATATTATCGTGCAAGGAGTTAAAAGTGAGGCTTTTTAATCAAAACTCTGGCCGTGTAAGTCATACTTTGTGTGGAAAGGAATAAAAGTTGTCAGTTTTACTGTCTCTAGTGCTCATTTCAACTGGAAAGTGCAGCGATTTGTACATGTATAGGTACATTTTGGAGTTTTGCCGAAATGTAGGTACAGGCATATGTATTTCCAATGAGCCTGGGTAGGAAATCAATGAGAAACTCCTTCTTTATTTAAGAGTGTATATTGGAAAATGTGACTGGTGCTCGCTCATGCAAAGCTTGCATCCAGAATGGTAGGGTGTTTGGTTAACAGGGCATTGCTGTTTGGTTGTTAGGGTGTTCTGAGCAGTTGCTATATGATTGCTTACAACTTCAAATGAAAAGTATCCAGACTCTGACATTTTATGCCTTGAAACTCTTCATCAGTGAAAGCCTATGGGAATTTTCTCCTGTTGAACCGTCTATCAGGGGAAGTAATAGCTCACTTTTCCATGAAAAGCATCATGATTTGAGAAATGAATTATGTGTGTAGCAAAAATGCTTTATGTTTCTGGACTATAGGGGAAACCAAAGCACCCAGAGGAAAATCACCCACGCAGACACAGGGAAAACACGCAAACCCCACACAGAAAGGCCTCAGGCTCAGTCAGGACTTAAACCAGAGACCTGGCTGTGAGGCACCAACGCTGCCCACTGAGCCACCATGCAACCCACATCAATTATTATAGAATGCAATTCAGATGTACAGTGCCTGGGATTCTTCCATTTTATTTTTTATTATATTTTATTATTTGTCTAAATTGTAAAATGCATAAATTTACATAGAATATTTGAGTTAGTATTTCACACTAATGACACAAATTTGGGGTTGGTAACATTTATTCATGTTTTTGAAAGCAGTCTTTTATGCTGCAAGGCTTCATTTATTTGAACATAAATACAGTAATATTGTAAACAATTATTCAATTTTAAAATATGTAAATATGTAATTTATTCCTGTGATGCAATGCTGAATTTTCTGCATCATTTCTCCAGTCTTCAATGTCACATGATCCTTCATGAATCATTCTGATATGTTGATTTGTTGCTCGAGAAAGATGATTATTATCAGTGTTGAAAACAGCTTCATATTTTTGTGAAATGGAGCATTTTATGTATTCTTTGAGGAATAGAAAGTTCAAAAGAGCAGCATTTATTTGAAACAGAAATCTTTCGAATGGTAGTTTACTGTATATTCCACAAAAATCACATGACAGCTGGAATAGCTACATTTAAACCGGGGGGCTTCTTGTCCCAGATAAACGGGTTACCTTGTTATGGGTAAGGAATCCATATTTAAATTTTTGTTGTTCTTTTTTAGAACAATTAAAAATTGCCTAATATTTCCATTTATTTCCCCATAAAATACATTGGATGATGCTTCATCACTCTGTACATGCTGAACTTAGCTGTAAATATGTTACATGTTAGCATTAATGCACACCGGTCTCAAGGAGGGCATCTTCCTGTATCCTACCGTAAAGCCTCTAAATATTCGGTAATATTTAGTATAGGGACCAATTCTCACTTTTAACAAGTTGCTTATTAGCATACCTATTATTAATAACATATTGGCTGTTTATTAGTGTTTATAAAGCACATATTCTGCATGACCATATTCAACGTCCCCATTCCTACCCAATTCTTAAACTTAACAACTACCGTACTAACTATTAATAATCAGCAAATTAGGAGTTTATTGACGGAGAAGTCATAGTTAATGGTTTGTTAATGGCGAGAATTGGACCTTAAAATAAAGTGTGACCTAATTGATGGTAGCAGTGAAGCTTGCCTTAGTAAACCTCACTAAAAGAGCATAATGATCACAAAGAATTCAGGATGAAAAACAAAGTGCGTGCATGTGTCTGCTAGAAGCTCCACTGTATGGCATTTTGAAAAAAAAGGTGTTATTTTCCAGCTTTCCTGGATGTCGCCCACATCCGGAGGACGAACCTTTGATCACACAGAGACCCAGACGATACCTAATTACGCTTATGAATTCTTCTCTGGCACTAATTCATCATCTCTCTCTCTCTTTAATCTTTGAGATAGCACTTTAAAAGGTTGAAAAAAAACATGATCGTGCCCCAGGGTCTTCCAGCGACATGAAATCTAAGCACTACGCACATCCTCAAAAGCATATGATCATCCGTTTCGTGACAGATGGCCAGTACGGTTTTGAAACAAGCCCATTGTTCATAAAAACAGCCCTGCAAGTATTTTACCACTGAATTACTTTTCCTGTGAAAAGGGAGATTTATTGTGGCTACTGGTGAGCGTCGCTCAG
Organism: Onychostoma macrolepis; assembly: GCF_012432095.1. Taxonomy (NCBI): domain Eukaryota; kingdom Metazoa; phylum Chordata; class Actinopteri; order Cypriniformes; family Cyprinidae; genus Onychostoma; species Onychostoma macrolepis. The sequence goes on from NC_081173.1 coordinate 5,443,831, forward strand.
GTCTCTGGTTAAAGGATCCTCTATCTGAATGTGTGCATCAGAAGGCGTTGCTCAATAGTGTGCGTCTACTATCTGCTGATAACTCTACAGTAAATGAGTCACCACCCGACAGAACAGAGGAACCAGAAAGCAAGAAGCACACAGATTCACAGATTCACAGCCAAATCAAATGACTGTATTGACGGGCTGATGGTGGGAGAGCAGTAAATAATGAGTGCTGAAAGCTGGATGAGTCAAACAGAAACACAAAAATGACGAAATCAGTTGTGTTACAGTCTCTCCATCCTACTAATGACTTCCTACAGCACCTGATCAGTTCAGCATGGACTAGTTCAGTTTATGAGTGAATGAGCCTTGAATACTGGTAATACTAAACTATTAAGACATTCATTTTTTTGCAATATTTAATTTAAATTAATTTAAGTTACCGCTGAATGTACTGACAAGCTTTAAGGTAACCTAAAATATAATTTAATGTATTTTCCATTGAAAGTCGTGTGTCATGTATTTCAATATATTTGTAATTATACATTTATAATGATGAAGTTGCAATTTTTTGTATATTAACTTTAAATAGATAAAAACACCACAATATAGCCCTACAGTTAAGATGATAATCAAGTTTGTTTTAGTTTGTTAGTCAGCCTATCAAAATAAGTGTACTTCTTTAAACACAGCAAAACATTATTTAAACAATAATTTAAAATTTACTTATATATTTTATTCATTATATACACTACCAGTCAAAAGTTTTGAACAGTAAGATTTTTAATGTTTTTAAAGAAGTCTCTTCTCCTCACCAAGCCTGCATTTATTTGATCCAAAGTACAGAAAAAAAAAAGAAGAAAAAAAAAAACGGTAAAATTTTGAAATATTTTACTATTTAAAATAACTGTTTTCTATTTGAATATATTTTAAAATGTAAATGTAATTTAAAGCTGAATTATTAGGAGCATTACACCAGTCACACGATCCTTCAGACATCATTCTAATATTCTGATTTGCTGCACATTTATTACTATTATTATTATTATGTTGAAAACAGCTGAGAAGAATTCTTTCAGGTTTTTTTGATGAATAGAAAGTTCAGAAGAACAGAATTTATCTGAAATAGAAATCTTTTGTAACATTATAAATGTATTTATCATACCTTTTGATCAATTTAAAGCATCCTTGCTATATAAAAGTATTCATTTATTTTCCCCCCTTTAATTTCAAAGTACAGTTTTTAAATACTTTTAAGTATGCTACAAGTGCACATAAAAATATTTGATATATGTGCTGTGGGCATGAATAATGCTTCAAATCATGTAACCTTTTGAGGAAAAAAAAATTAAAATCAAGCATGAATCCCATAGATTTACATTGTAAAGGGGTCCTGCACATATCTACTGTGTAAGGATGCAAACATCATAGAGACTGTAGCAACAGAACAGTCTATCAATGCGCAGAACAAAGCAATAAATGAAGGAATATGGTGTTATATAACAGTGTTATATTATAATAACTGTAGAAAAGTCCTTTAACTAAGGTCATTTGTGAAATGCACTGCAGTGGTGACTCATGCTCACGGCATCAATAAAACTTGAGAGAACTTGAGTGAGTGTGAGACAGCAACAGTGTTTCAGTCCAGCAATCGCTTATACATCTTGTAACATCTTTATTGTTCATGTTTCATTTCAATAGGGGAGACTATATCAAACATCGAATTAAATGCATGTTTAACATAATAACTGTGCTTTGGACAAGTAAGACCTGTTCCTGTGGTTTATCCATCAAGTACCCTTGCAATCTAAGGAAATTATATGAGCATTTTGCACTTGATTATGGAATACTTAAAAGCTTAGCTACATTCTCAGAAAAAAAAGGTACATATTACATACCTTATTTACCTCTAAAGTACATTAAAGGTACATTTTAGTACCTAAATGGTACAAATTGAAAAGGCACTGCCCCAGCTTTTGTACTTTTTTGTGTATAATGTGTATAGTGTATAATGCAAATGATTTGAGTTTAAATTGAGTTTTTTTTTTTTTATAATCTGATGCACTGACATATTTTCAGAATCGAGGCAGAGGGAGGAAGCATTATAAGTGGCCATCAACATTACACAAAGTACAACTGTGATTATATAATGTTTCTGTGGGAATATTTGCTTTGCAAACTTTACCAACAATGCCAGGTGGAAAAACAAAAAAACAAAACATAATACAATAAATAAAAAATGCTTGCAGGTCCCAGGTGGCAGAAGAGAAAATCTAGGATAGATTGTAGCCTAGTGCAAACACTTTAATAACGAGATGTGACATTTCAAAGGATTTCATGTTTTTTTTTTATTTATTTTTCAGAAATGTGTCATCAATAGATAAAAGTAAAGCCTACTCACTCCCATTTATGCAAGGACTTACACATACATAGATCCAATGCTCAAATACTCATGTTAGTTTGATTTAAATGATAAATAAAACTTTAATGTGTCATCACATATACTATTTTTGATGTAAATGATCTGATATTCCAGAACCAGAAAGATAATCGTTTTCTCAAATTTTAGTCTACACTCACAATTGGATTGTAAAATAAAATAAAATAACTTGTTTAAATAACTTTGTTAAAATGAGCTGAAGCGACACTATATTTTGTCACCACTTCATTTTCTTATGTTCAATCCACTTACATTTTTGGGTTTAAATTAATAATTAAAAATTTTGGTGTTAAAATTAAGTGTGATTTTATTTTGTTTTTCAGTATTAATGGAAATTTAGTAGAGTTTCTATTGTTTTTGTGGTTAACATTGTGCACAAACGTGGTCCTTAACTTTTTAACATGCTATAGTTATTATCTAACTTATTCTAACTAATTGCCTCTTATCTAGCAGGAACCTAATTGGATTTATTACGGTGATTCAACAAAACATTTGTTTAAATGAACTTGTTTTAGTCTTATTGAATGGATCTCAACTAATTGAGTGGAAATGTTTTCTTCATTTAATTAAGTTTATTGAGCATATTAGCAATTTTTTTAGTCTGTGTCTAATGTCTAGGCCATTACATGCTTTTAAGAGTCCTCTTAAACAGATGCTGTCAAAGTACATGATTAATTATGAGCGTCGGTGCTGGCAGATGGTGGAGTTACAGCATCTTCCAGATGAGGAAGACTATATATAACTGAGCCATGCTGACCAGCAAAACCCTGACCCCGTGCGAAGAAGAAGCCCACCGTTGGGACATTTTAAACAACATCTGATTCAACACATTTGTGCATATTCTAGCTAAATTCATTACCTGTCCACTTCAAAAGTCCAGTGGAAATAGCACCAACCATCTTTGATTATTTGCATACGATTTGGTATGAATGTTTCTAGTTTTCAAAGAAACTGCTGAATTTGGATAAAGTGTATTTTTGGTTGATAACACTATTTTAGAGCTATTTTTAGAAGAAACCATTCGAGATTCGCTGGATGGAGAGAATCTTAAACAGCATCCATTCCTCAGGCCACATTCATATTTTGCATCTTTTTCACTTTTAAAATACATGGCTTTCCCTTCTTTTATATATTCATGTTTTTTATTATTATTTTTCTTAACCCACTGGACAGCTTTACTCCCATCTGTGGAAAAACAATCTCTAAACTCATGTGAAGATCAATTTACTGATTATGGAAATGATTTGTGTTTGTCCAAAAATACTTTGCTTATAGATTTATCTGAAGTAGTACTAAATACGGAGTGGAAAAGTGTGTCCTCGAGGAGCATTTGCTTCTTTATATAAAGCCTGTTTGCTTTTTTACTTCACACTTTATTATGTGTTATTTATTTATTTTAAAAAGAAGTGTGCAAATACGAGTGTCTGAGAACATTAACTCTGTTTTTCATAATGAAGTTCTTTCTGGCATGTACAGACACAGTTCTCTGTGTAATTGTTTCCCATCACATACTGCCTTATGTAAGGGATAATGTACGTCCAGCCGGTTGTTATCGCAGAATAAAAGGATTTATTCTGCGATATGGGAATTTAAATGACTCTTTAAAAAAGGACATGCTGTAGAACAATAGGAATAATTGTCTCTATACTGCTAACCATCTATGTATGTCAAACCAAAAATGTAAAACCGTAAAAGAAGAAGTGATCAAGTGATCCAGGAAAAAAGCTGCAAGGATCCACCTCGAAATGAAATCTTTCCAGAATAAAATGACAACATTAGCTTGAGTACAGTTGTATTCAGTTACACTACATGAAGCATTGGACTCTAATTATTAGACACTGTTACAGTTTGAGAACCACTGTTCTAAAAATTAAAAAAGCAAAAATTAAAGCTTGGGGAAAATAAAATAAAATAAAATAAATGTAGCATCTACTGCAGTTATTTAAATATGGCTGTGAATAAAACATTTCTGCCCTAAATTTTGCTCCATATCCTGGTGCGAATTCAAAAATAGCAGACAGTTTCAGGATCCTCATTAGAAAGTAGTGTTTTGACAGCAAAAATACTTTCTATTCACCCCGTTGTCCAATCTCTGTCTCCCTCCTCACGTGATTTTGACCTATAGTTTGTACCTCAGACACCATCACCTGCATTCAGACTCATCCCGCATTAATTCAGCTCCTCAAGAGTTCCTATGAAAGGAACGGATTTCATTTATTGACACACACGCATTCTTTTGCAGACATCTAATTGGTCCGTTCTGCTCTGTGTAGCGCATGTGAATCACAGAGGCCTCTGGGACCCCACACAAAGACGGCAATTGATCTGCCAGCATTGTGCATTTCTCATTGCAATGAATCAAATTCAGATACAGAATCCTTTTATGATCTCATGGCCTGTTCTCAGAGGTGAGACATTTCTGGAAATTGTGTTATTTAAGAAAGCGTATAACACACCTTTATAGTATTCAGCAACGGCAGCGGACGCATGCTGTCTGCGGAGCGCTGGAGGATGAGTCACTGACCTCCAAAACAAACAAATCTTGATGAATAAAGATTGCTTTTTTACAAGCCAAACATTTAGCATCAGACTCTGGGTCATTCCTGTTATGGTTGGGATTTGAACTCAGGCAATGCACGTTGTTCATTATAACTTTATTATAATTTAAACCTTTTTGAGGTTTTGATACTATCTTCCCTTGGGGAAAATGTAGTGTTAAACTGCTGCATACTACAAATCTTAAAATATATATTTAAAGAAAAAAGAAAAAAACGATACTCGCATACAATAATGTTAAAGGTGATTTGGTTTAAAAACATGTTGTGTTATGCAGGTTGAAATGATTTGCAGGGAAGGTGGGATCTTATGCTTTCAAAGCTAGCTTGCTATATTGCCAGCCTCTCTGAAATTGCCTACTATACCTTTAAGTGTACTTAAAAAGAGTTGACTTTCATGACTGTTTCTTAAGTTCATTTTAAATAATGTCAAATTAAGAATGTCATAAATTAAGAATGAAAAATTATGATAATCTTGTGTCGTGTTTAATGAAGTACAGGTGCTGGTCATATAATTAGAATATCATCAAAAAGTTGATTTATTTCACTAATTCCATTCAAAAAGTGAAATTTGTATATTATATTCATTCATTACACACAGACTGATATATTTCAAATGTTTATTTCTTTTCATTTTGATGATTATAACTGACAACTAAGGAAAATCCCAAATTCAGTATCTCAGAAAATTAGAATATTGTGAAAAGGTTCAATATTGAAGTAGAGGTCCGCATTCCCGCGGCTGTCCCGGCCCGCAGACAGAACAGGCAGGCTGTCGATGAGTGATAGAGCAGAATAAAGATGGAGCAAAGTGTGGATGCGCTGTCCTTGAAGAACGCTCAACTCGGTTTTGTTTATATTTTGCTTAGCCTATAATTTTAAATGACAGATGTCGAATTTATTTATTTATTTATTTTTCTTCCGCGACACTTTTCCTAGGCTACTGTGTTTACAGCAAGATGTTAAACGAATTTAGTATTTTGACAAGACGAATAAAATTATAATAGGCCATTTTTGTACAACCTACATTTTGTTTCCCTCTGCGACACTTGTTCCTATTGTGTTGTAAAGGTTAAACGAATTGTATCCTGACAAGACGAATAAAAATAAGGAATACAATTTTTGTACATTTTTATTTTCTCTGTGACACTTTTTTTCCTACTGTGTTGGCAGCAAAATGTTAAACGAATTTCGTGTCTTGACACAAAATTCGTTTAACATTTTGCTGTCAATAAAAGACTCTTGACTAGACGAATAAAATAACAAATACAATTTTGTGCAGACTACACTTTTATTTGTTAGCCTATCTGTCTTTCTTTCAGTAGAGGAAATTTAAATGTGTGATTCTGGAAACGAGATCTAAATTTAGCGGGAACGGTCGGGAAGAAAATTATTCAAAGTGGACAGCGGGTGAACAAAGAGTAAATATATGGCGGGTGGGTGCGGGATATAACCTGGCGGGAGCGGGACTTAAAAAACAGTCCAGCGCAGACCTCTATATTGAAGACACCTGGTGCCACACTCTAATCAGCTAATTAACTCAAAACACCTGCAAAGGTCATTGCAAAAGAGGCTGGCTGTTCACAGAGCTCTGTGTCCAAGCACATTAATAGAGAGGCGAAGGGAAGGAAAATATGTGGTAGAAAAAAGTGTACAAGCAATAGGGATAACCGCACCCTGGAGAGGATTGTGAAACAAAAGCCATTCAAAAATGTGGGGGAGATTCACAAAGAGTGGACTGCAGCTGGAGTCAGTGCTTCAAGAACCACTACGCACAGACGTATGCAAGACATGGGTTTCAGCTGTCGCATTCCTTGTGTCAAGCCACTCTTGAACAACAGACAGCATCAGAAGCGTCTCACCTGGGCTAAAGACAAAAAGGACTGAACTGCTGCTGAGAGGTCCAAAGTTATGTTCTCTGATGAAAGTAAATTTTGCATTTCCTTTGGAAATCAGGGTCCCAGAGTCTGGAGGAAGAGAGGAGAGGCACGCAATCCACGTTGCTTGAGGTCCAGTGTAAAGTTTCCACAGTCAGTGATGGTTTGGGGTGCCATGTCATCTGCTGGTGTTGGTCCACTGTGTTTTCTGAGATCCAAGGTCAACGCAGCCGTATACCAGGAAGTTTTAGAGCACTTCATGCTTCCTGCTGCTGACCAACTTTATGGAGATGCAGATTTCATTTTCCAACAGGACTTGGCACCTGCACACAGTATCTGGTTTAAGGACCATGGTATCCCTGTTCTTAATTGGCCAGCAAACTCGCCTGACCTTAACCCCATAGAAAATCTATGGGGTATTGTCAAGAGGAAGATGAGAGACACCAGACCCAACAATGCAGATGAGCTGAAGGCCACTATCAGAGCAACCTGGGCTCTCATAACACCTGAGCAGTGCCACAGACTGATCGACTCCATGCCACGCCGCATTGCTGCAGTAATTCAGGCAAAAGGAGACCCGACTAAGTATTGAGTGCTGTACATGCTCATACTTTTCATTTTCATACTTTTCAGTTGGCCAAGATTTCTAAAAATCCTTTCTTTGTATTGGTCTTAAGTAATATTATAATTTTCTGAGATACTGAATTTGGGATTTTCCTTAGTTGTCAGTTATAATCATCAAAATTAAAATAAATAAACATTTGAAATATATCAGTCTGTGTGTAACGAATGAATATAATATAAAAGTTTCACTTTCTGAATGGAAATAAATCAACTTTTTGATGATATTCTAATTATATGACCAGCACCTGTACACTTATTTGGATGTGTTAACTACTAAAGCAAAGTACTTGATTATCAATTTAACTGTAGTGTGTTATTTGATATGTTATGATCATTTGAATTTAATATATTTTAAATCTACTAAACTGCAACTTCACCATTACAAATGTGCAATTACAAAAATATTCAAAAATACATGATATGCATCAATAAAAATTACATTCAGATATATTTTAGTTTATTATAAATGCCTGTCAGTACATTCAGCAGTGCACTTTAACATATTTCAGTGACAATAGAATTATGAAATTACATACAAGAGGCACTTAAGTCCTTTTAAGTCCTATAATTAAATACCTGTATTAAGTCAATAAACTACTCTTTATTTATAATTATTTATAATTACATTTAATATAAATTTAAACTATAAAAAATCAGTAAAAATTTCCAAAGGGTTACCAGTTTTTAATCATTGTATCAGGAATGCTTTATCGTGATAATCCATCAATCTGTTGCTAATATTTACTCACGCTTTTGCTGTTGTTTTCCCTCCAGCAATGATGTCACTTCCTGGAGAATGATGTAATTTTGATGTCACTGGATTGTGTTAGGAAACTGATGATCATTAAAAAATAAATAAATAAATACATGCATACATACTGTACATAAAAGCTATAAATTGATCACCAATTAAAACAACATTCCCAAGAAAGCATGTTCTGTTTCAAATAATTGATTAGAAGAATGGGTGTGGAATTTTTTTATTTTTTATTATTATTATTATAAAGTATACTGTTATTTAAATGGTTAGGGTTAATATCACTTTGTTCTGTAACTTTTTGGTCTGTACTGCAACAGCAGTGACCCACTGAATGTGGTGACTGGGAACTGACACCTTTTTCATCCAACCTGAAAGAAACTAACAGCTTTCCTCTCTGCCTTTTTGTTTATAGGTACTTCTTGGGCATCAATCCAGAGACGGCAGAGAGGACATATCAACCAGCAAGTCTGTACACTGATCAGGAAACTCATTGAGTTCGAATGGATGTCAATCTTGTGTGTAAGCAATGTTCCAACGCCAAAATGGACAAACTCAACTCTGGCTTTGTGTTAAGCTAGATGTAGTCATGCAGTAAGATGATCAGTGAATATGTTCTATAGTGTGTCCTGGTTCAATGGAGAGAAGCATGACCGTCTGAACCTCTTTGCTGGAGAGTTTAGACGGAATTTATTAAACTGCAAAATAAATGTGTACAATTGATTGTTTTTGTGTTTATTTGAATTGAACATATATTTCCAGTGTTATAGGTTATTGAATGGGTTAACAGATAAAATGTAAAAATTACAGTATTTTATAATAAATTAAAAGTACATTTTAAATTAAAAGTTTTTAATTAACAATAAATTTTATAGTAAATTAAAAACACAATACTGGCTACTGAGTTGCATTACTATTACAGTTTACACTGTAATTCTACAGCAGAATACTGCTAAATTGCAGTAATCTGATGGCATTAACTGTGACTTCACCGCTAAATACAGTAATTCTACAGGAGCATACTGCTAAATCACAGTATAAATAATAACTACTGTGAAGTCACAGTATACAGCTGTCATTTCAAAAATTAAAAAATACAGTAACTTACTGTGAAAGTAATGCAACTAGTAGCCAGTAATTTACTGTGAATTTTTGATTCTAAATTCTCACTGAATGAGCCACTATAAAATAACATCTGCGATGGCACATTCTACGATTATGCGTTGGCCACTATGAAATGATAATAGTTATTTGTATTTATATCAATAAATTGCTATTATTTCCTACTAATAAAACAATCTTGCTAATAAATAAACAAAAAATGATAATAATGTATAAATATTCTAAATTTAAATGAAGACTTCAGATGCAAAAACCTCAGAAAAGTCTCGGTTTTTGCATCTGTAGTCTTCAATTGTAATATTAATAAATTTAATATTACCCTTAATAAAATTAATATAAATTTTAATGAATCCCGGTGTCTTTTTTGTATTGCCTTTTCCTCTGTTTTATAAAACTGTAATCCACTTAGATCTCTACGTTAAAGCACTTTTACTGAAGGTAGAGAAAACTAATATGATTTCCATTTAATTTTTTTAAATAATGTTTAACAGAAATATTTTATAAAATATATTAAACTGTAGACAGACTGGCGATATGAATATACGCTGTATAGGAATGATCCACCTTGTAATTACATATAATTCACAAGCGCAAAGATATGAAATGAATGTGTAATAACGATTTTAGCTCGATGTCACCTTAAATTAACCTCCATGCACATGGAGCACACACACGCAGAATGTGTCATATGAGAGGTTATAATAACCGGCCTGTGCGTCATCTGTTTCAGATCATCGTGGTCACAGAGTTATGAAAGCGCTGAGGTCTCCTCACATTTAGTGGCTCATTCTTGTGGTGTGCTGCTGCCACAAACACTGAGCTCTTTTACAGATCAATGAGGGGGGTTTTCGGATGATGCCTCAGAATATTTCACAATGAATGTGTTTATTCTCTGTGTCTTGTTGTGGATAAACATGTGCAGAACAGCTTGCTTTCTAAAGAGAGCTTCAAAATGTCCTGGTGTGACACTTCATGAATAAAACATGTTGGGAACACCTTGTGCTCCTGCAGTCTAATGACACTGAGACCTCGTTTCTGAGTGCTGGGATAATCAACTGTCTTGTTTACTCTTCACAATCCTTAACCCCTCAGCTTATGCTTTTAAATTTAAAAAGAAATTAAAGCCAGACGTACTGTATAGAATGGATGAACCGCAGGAAGTCTTTCCAACTAGCACGAAATATGGTAATCGGGGTACATTTCTATTCTACACCATATCCAAAACATTTTAAAGTGCGCTCATGAGTTTTTGATGGAATCTGCAATACATACATCTCGCACTTGAATTTCAAATAACCTTGCAGCATGAATAGACAAATAGCTGTTTCAATCTTTGTCTGATTAGCTGTTCTGCTGCTATTTCTAAGAAATGCAAAAGTAAAACACTGAAATGAACAAGAAACTATTTTCACTACATTGTTTTCTGAAAACAAAATCTACAGACCTGCGTGAAATATGGAAGTAAAGCCATTTTAATGCAATTTTCAATTCAAATGACAAATGTTATTAACGACATACTGCTAGCACAAGCTATTAAATTATATTTTTTAAGTAACTAAAATTGTAAAATAATTTTATATCAGGACATTTTTAATCATTGCCCTTGTGAAAAAGAGCACATCAAAATATGTTAAAAGAGTACTTATTATGGAAATCGTATGCTTTAAAATAAATATAAGTGTGAACTGAATGTACAGTAATTTAATTGCATGTTAATTGCAGTTCGGTGAAAATGCATTATAGTTTATATTTATACCAAATGCAATTAGCTGAACTAATTTAGAGTGCTTCTTAAGTAGTACATCTTTATGCGTAATTTCACATTTTTTTAATATTGTCACTGAAATATGGTTAAAGTGAACTGCTAAATGTACTGACAAGCATTAATGATAAACTAAAATATACTTTAATGTAATTTCTATTGAAACTTGTATGTTATGTATTTAAATATATTTGTAATTACACATTTTTTTAATGATGACGTTGCAATTTAGTAAAATATATTAATTTAACACACTACAGTTAAAATCATAATCAAGTCCTTTACATGTGCTTTATGTTAGTCAACACATCAAAATAAGTGTACTTCATTAAAACACGACAAAATATTATTAAAACAATAATTGTACTTCCAAGTAAAACTTTTAATTTGATTTATTATTACAAAATGCACTTTTTAAAAGTGTGTTAGGAAACTATTTAATTAATATTATATTATATGCAAAAATATACTGTTAAGATTTAGAGTACACTACAAGTGCACATTCAATACAATTAAGCGCACTTGTTGCCTTTAACATTTTTGCTGATTACAAATTGTTTTATGGATTTTTCAATAAAGGCTGTTTATTATAACAACTTACCCCATATAGTGTGATGTAATGCTGATATTGTGTATCTCTGTGTCTCCTGTACATAATACAGGAATATACTGGACTATAGATAAATCCAGACCGAGGAAATTATGCAATGCACTGAAGTCATTGCTAATATTGTCTGACTGACTTCACCAAAAGTGCTCCAAATTCCCATCATCACTTGCAATATTTCAAGACTTGTTCAACTGAGTGACAGCTGCTGAAACAAAGCTGTTTTTATATCGCTTTCTTCTGAACTGTTGGACTATAAACCTTCGTCCGGAAGAAAGACGCTAAGAATTCACTGCACAAAGAAGTCGTCCTTCAAGATCGAGCCATTCGTCTGCTGTAACTGTCTGATATACAGAGACGCTGGGCTAAGCTGCAACTCTCCAGTCAGCCTAATAGATCATGTAACAAAGAATGTCTCTTCTTAAAGATAGATTTCCAAACCAACACAAAAATCGATTCAATAAAAACACAACAGAATAAAATCATCATGGTTTTGTCAATGACTGTGAAAATGGGTGCCCATTGTTCATAATTTGCTTCAAAGTTCAGTTTTGAGTCAATAATTTTCCCAAGATATTTATAGGATTCTATGTGTAAACAAACCATTGTCATCAAAAGTCAAATTAAAAATGCACTATAGCATTGTGATAATGCCACATTTATTAACTAGAATCACGTATAGAATAAGCAACAAGCTATATTTGCATGCAGCAATGTGCTACATATTTGCTATTTAGCAAAAAACAGCATCTCACAATCCATCTAAAAACATCAAAGACACATATTTTGGGCATTTTTCTTACATAACACTGAACAGAGAGACTCCACATACAGCATATGGCATTTATCAATGACGTGATGCAGATCTGGGTTGATTCCCCAGGGCTTATTAAAGCAGGAAGCATCTGAATCAGGCCTGTGGATTTAAACGCCACTACAAATAAACAACCCTCTTTTATCTAGGGCTGCGTGGATGTTTATTGCTTTTTCTTAAATAAGCTCAGAGGACCTTCTTGACCTTCAGTCAAGCCTAACGTTCCTGCTGTGGTTTGCGTCCATGCACCACTGCAGCAGGCACACACACACACACACACAGAGAGAGAGAGAGATGTGGCATGATCTGCACACACACCCACGCAGCTCTGACTCAGTCCCACGAACACACTCTGCAATGCCTAACGCTGGATACGTTTCAAACACAGTGAACCGCCTACCAGCATTTTTGGCATCAGAGGTGCTTTCCAAGTCAGTAGATCTCACATTCTTAGCATCTATTTATGCCGCACTTTCAAAGACACTACAAGAAGTACATAAATAGTACAGATACATACAGACAAACACAAGCAGCTGAACTGGCTCACATCGCACCTACTGTATAATGGTTGAGAGTATGCTGTCTATTAGCACTGAAATGCCAAATGAGAGATAATTTGGACCATTTGCTTCAATTAACCAATTAAAAAAGCCAGTTTATTTGAGGCATCACTCAATGGCTTTCCCAGAAGTCCCTCTGCAGTATTTCACATGTCGCTTCTGTACTGAATCAAATATTTAGTAAATGATGTTTTAGCTTCGGATGTTGGACTCCAACATGTCAACATTCATCAATTTACAAACAGATTGGACTAAATCATTTTCATTGATCAGTATTTTTCCCAGAAGTCCTTAAGTTGCATTATTTTCATATAGTGACAATTTAAACTGTTTTTGATTGTGTAAAATGTTGTCGCTGTGCAGCACCTGACATGTTACTGTCCATTAGTTAATGCCTTGTGAAGTGAAAAGCTGCGTGTTTATTTAGGCATCTAACTTCAAAGTCCATAATCCATAATAACACTTCTTCCAGTGAAAAAGTCCATCCCCTGTTGTCTCTCACATCAAAATCCACCCACATATTTGTTTAGAGCTGTTTTAGACTGTTTTTACTTATAAACGATGCTTCATCTGTGCAGATATCTCTCCTGATTTAGACCAGACAACCTTTTAACTGGAGAAAATAATATTATGGACAGAGAACTCGTATTTTAGCCGGAAACAACAGTTGGAAGTTAAAATGCCTCAAGGATGGATTTGTTTCTTACAAACATGCAGCTTTTTTTTTTATTAAGTTTCATAGATTGTGTAAAATGTTGTCGCTATGCTGCATCTGGCATGTTATTGTGTTATTGTTTTATAAAAACATATTGAAATATATATGATTTGTTGAACACTGTTAATAATATGTTTTTGATTGGGTCAAATTCTGCACTATTTATGGTTCCAACATGTCACATCATTGTTTTTATTATATTTTTCGGCGTATTGATTAGCCTACCATTTGTATAACCACAGTTTTGCTACAAATAACATGGTTAAACTATGGTTTGTTTAGCAAAACCATGGTTCATTTGTGGTTACCATGGTTTAACCATGGATTTTTGTCTTTATTTGCGATAAAACTACAGTTAACTTCCGTAAGGATATATTTCGCCATATATGCTTAAGGAATATAGGCTATATATATTTGTTTTGTTGTAGTTTTGTTTTGACACTTAAGGTCTTTTGATGTTTCAAACTTTTATTTATAGGCTATATTTATCCATATTATATGCAGAGGCGTAGTTTGTGTGTGTGTAACCCCCCCACCCCCCCCAATAACCAAAACTAGCAAGTACAGCACTACCAGCACTAACATATATTAAAATCTTTTTAAACTACTCATGACCACCTTTACTAGAATTGATCACTTTTTATCGTCTTATTTATTGTGTAAAATTTAGTCTAACTAGTAGAATTCATATTAGATAATCTGTTAAGGGAATAGATTTTTAGTTAGTAAAGAAACTTTAGGTAGTTTCTTCATAACAAATGCAATATTGATTGATTTAAAAAAAAAAAGAAAAAAAAAGTCATTATTGGCCTGGTACGCTGAAAAAAAAAAATCATTCATTGAAGGTAAGTGGTTGCAATCAATTTATTTGAGCTACATTTAAATAAACAAACTTAGTTGACTAACTTTCAACATATATTTTTCAGCTAAAATAAATTGTTTGCAACCTCTTACCTTAAAATAAAAAGAGTGTAATAGTCTCATAACAAATGCTACAGTTAAGAACTATGATACATGGTCTTCAGATGGCCTATTCCAAAAGATTGCATATATTAAATCATTAGTAATGAACTGTTAAGGACTAAGAAATAAACAATATCAATATAAGAAAATGTTAAGTTAGATTGACTTCCCATGGCATGTTGAATTAGAACATAAAATAATATAAAATACATTACATATATATCCTATATAAACAAGTAATTGTTAACTATGATGTTACTTTATTGCACCAATTTTGCATAGATGATAGCACAAAAGACAATTTCACAAAAATGAATATATAAGAAAACAAACAAACAAATAAATAAACCGTATGAGTGAGCATGACCTGGGACTCTATGTTCAAATGTTCAAACCAAAACTACGCCCTTGATTATATGTAGTTCAGCTAACAAAGAAGCACGACTAAGTAAGCGTGAACTCTGTACATCATTCACGGCGGACAGAGACACTGAAAAAAAGTGAATAGAAGCAGACGAGTGTTGCATATACTACCATTCCACTCCTACATTAACACTTCTGCCACAACTTTAAATGGCACAAATAGTAAGCGCGCTATTCCGAATTCAGCCGCTGAAACAGATCCAGCGTCTTCCTAATCGATAAGACTGAGTCATTTGCGCATGGGACTTCTGCGCTCTAAAAAGGCAGCTCGTTGGGTTTTGAGACATACCCACACTCACTCCGTCAACACACCTCAGTGTTTAGCAAAAAAAAAAAAAAAAAAAAATTCATTCATTCTTCGAAAACAGCTTTCGATCTCTGAACATAATGAGTCTAAGCAAACAATATTCAAAAGCGCCAAAGATGGATGAACCACGCACCAAAATATTCGGTTTAGCTTCACACCGCTACACAAGCAGCAGCATAAAATATCAAAGTTATTCAAATAACAGAAGTTTGTCATGCTAGCTTGTTAGCTATTACTAAGTTACCTGTCGGAGAGTAATGCTGGGATGATATTATCTATATTAGTGCATGAACTGCACTCAACATTTAGCTACAGCAACATAACACCAGTGGTTCCTTCGTTTGATACATTTATAGGACATAACAGTGCATGTTCTGTTTTTTCCATGTTTGAAAAGTTAGAAATAGCATTGTATGTCGATAAATGGCAGGGAAGTGTATATACGCGCTGTAGCTTGAATCTTGATGAATGAACGTTAAATTAAATTTCAGCACTAGTTAGCGGACAGCGCCGAATCAATGAGAGATCCGCATCATTGTCTACAGTAAATGAATTGACAAAATACAGGCTGATGTAGAAAAACGGAGTTTACATGGTTAACAAGCTTTCTTCACGGATGGTGATGCTTTTAGGCTTTTGACATGGTAGAAACAACGCATGAGCGGGTAAATATTCTTAATCACGGTGCAACAAACAAAATATATACATATATATATATATATAATGTTATAATAATGCTGCATAAGTTTCGGTGGGACGTATAGCGCACCTCAAACACATCGAGGCACGGAAGAAATAACGAAGCTGGAGTTTAGTAATTGACTCACCTGTTATGAGCAGGAGATGTCTTGTACTGAATCTGTTCACCGTTAAGAATCTCAAAGTCTGTGTTTCTTTCAGTCCATGGCCGTTTATTCGCGCTGGAGGAGGATTTTTGAAGATCTGTATGAAGAACGGGGCTCTGCTGCATCAGATGCATATATAGGATCGGGAACAGCGACAGCTCCACCTCCAGAGCTTCTGAAGCTTTCGGAGCATCCTCACACTACAGGAGCGAGGCTTCATTAAACACTGGAATCAAACTCGAAGTCTCTGTTTTCCATATAATAAGACCAGAACTCTAGCCACTTTCCAGAAAAGAGCTGGGTGAAATATTATTAATATTGAGTTGGGTACAGTAGCCTATATTTTAATTAAATTCCCATTTTCAGCTTTCTATACCATTTGTGGCACCAAGCAGTATTGCAATAATGACAAGTGAATGATAAAAAAAATGCTGTCTTTTTTTGCACTTGATGATGATATAATAATAATAATAATAATAATAGCAATAATATGAATATGAACAATGAAGATGAAAGAAGGCTGCAGGGGATACATGCAATTAAGTAATAAAGAGATAAATGTGGAATCAACAGAGAAAATTAATTGAGTTGATCATTGAGTTGATCAAGTAGATATGATAGCTGGCAGAACTTAAAGGGATAGTTCAACCAAAAAATTTAAATAAATAAATAGCCTAAATACAAAGCTGAAAATGCCCTTACCCTCAGGCTATCAAATATGTAGATAAGTTGTTTCTTCAGGGGAACAGATTTGTATAAATGTAGCATCACATCACTTACTCATCAATGAATCCTCTGCAGTGAATGGGTGCCGTCAGAACGAGAGTCCATACAGCTGATAAAAACAGCACAATAATGCACAAGTAATGCACACCCCTCCAGTCCATCAAGTAACACTTTGTGCTCCAAAATGTGCATGTTAATAAGAAACAAATACATAATTTTAACTTTAAACTTTCATAATTCATAATAACACTTCCTTCAGTGAAAAAGTCCATCTCCTGTTGTCCTTTCAAATCAAAATCCACCCACATATTTGTTTAGAACTGTTTTGGACTGTTTTCACTTGTAAACGGTGCTTGACCTGTTCATATTTCTATCCTAATTCAGAGAAGATGACTTTATTTTACGAAATTTACAAAAGGCCTTAATTGATGGATTTGTTTCTTACAAACAAGTTGCTTTGCACTTCACAAGATGTTAATTGATGGACTGGAGTGGTGTGGATTACTTGTGGATTATTGTGATGTTTTTATCAGCTGTTTGGACTCTCATTCTGACGGCACCCATTCACTGCAGTGAGCGAGTGATGCAATGCTACATTTCACCAAATTTAAACTTCATTTACTCTTTATTTTCCCCACAGAAATGAATGGGTAACAGTGACTTGTCTTCTTCCAAAGTAGATGGGGCCTCCCTTGTTGACTGTATTGTTGACATAGACATAGTATTTACAGTCTCCAAAACCTAGTGTGACTTGCTCATTAGTTTGTTAGAAGAAAATATTTTATCACCCACATTTCTACCCACATTACATATAGAGAAAGATGGACACCAGTGATGCTAGTTTCTGTGATGTGACATGATTTATTTTAGTCTTGGAATTCCTGCATTAATTCTTGTAATTTTCCGGGTTTATTTTAGGATAGGACTATTTTAGGTCATCTAGATTGATCTGATGAGTGACAGTTTAGCATTAGGATCAACATGTGAGAAATACTCTCAAACTGAACCCATGACTGTTTTCATAAATGGGAACAAAAGGTGCATTGAGAAGGCAGTATCAGGGTGATCTCTGTTACCACTGCCTGAACAAATTCCAATAAATCCCACATAACTGTGGGAGACGATTACTGATTAGTAATATTGAAAAACAAGGCCTGTCTCTTTGATTCTATACAATTATATGCATAACACTAAATGTAAATTGTGATTATGGTTCTCTAAAGGCTATCCGCTAATGAGAAACTTGTGATGGCAGTCACAAGTTTGTTCTTTTTAAGTTATTATGGATGCATAAATAACTCCTTTTAGCGTTTCATTCTTTAGAAGAACTTCCCCAAATCAACCACTGTGCCTGTGAAGATGAATATTTGGACATTTTATTATGGAATAATATGGACTTTCTAAGAAACCACGATTGCATTAAACAAGTTTCTTTGTGACAAATCGTTTTTGGGCGCTTCTCTTTGTATGTTTGGTGTGCAGAAAATTTTTTGATGTTGTCTCGTGTTCTTCATGCTTTTTCCAGCTTGATGACTTTATATTTTCATATGCTGCTACAGAACATCTTCCCTTCAGAGATGGCATGCTATATGGTCCTTTTATATTATCTCTGAAAATAAAGAGGCAAAGTTTATGACAATAGCATTGTTCAAAGCTCTCTCGATGTTTTCTGAGGCACTGGTGAAGGTATTTTTAGTGATCCCTAGGGCGGACAGACAATTTCCTCCATCAATAACTTCCATTTCCTTTGAATTTGATTAATTCCTTCATCTCTGAGAGGAGCGCAACATTATACACTACTCAAACTACTGCATATGCTCTTCAGATGAGATTACATAGTGTATTAATGTATGATTTAACTTAGGTTCTGTTTTGTGATTAAAAAAATAACAACTGTCAGTATGTCTTTGACAATTGGCTGAACACGAGTTTTCATAAGTGTAAAAGCAGATTACTGGAAAAAAGAAACAGCTGCCAAGTGTTTGCGGATCTATCTATCTATCTATCTATCTATCTATATATATATATATCAGCTCGGTGAAATTTAAGGTAAATCTCTGTGTCTGTGACCAATATTTGTCAAGTTCTGATGGCAGATGATTTGAAAAATTCAAAAATCGTTAAAAGTTAAGTATTAAAAAGGATAGCTGAGCTTTCATTTCACAAATTAAATATAGTTTTTAAATTGTTACTGTCTTGAGTTATTATTTTGGAATAAATGTAAAATTATTAAAAACACTAACTTGATGAGATTCATACTTGGCTTTAATAAACTGATGTAAAAATATAATATAATATATATATATATATATACAGTATATATATATATATATATATATATATATTTTTTTTTTCTGATAGTGTAAGGGATGTTTCTTTAACCAAGAAAATGTGACTGGGACATGAATTTACATTTGATTAAAAGAATATACATTTGAGGCCTCCTCATTTCAGAACACCACTGATACAATCACACACACATACAAATATATATAATTATTATGTAATTACATACAATATTTTTGTACAAATTAGAAACTGATTGCTATTATTTCTTCACAGTACAGCGTTAAAAATACCGAGCTTGACAACGCCAAAATTAGTGTAAACATGAAATATAATACAAATAAAGACTGCAAGAGACACTTACATTCATTCATCCATTTTCCAAACCTCTAGTCCATGTAGGGTTGTGGCTGTTTGAAACTTGCTTAAATAATAAATTATAATGTCACTGCTTGTGAAATGACACAATATACTAAAATATAATCAACATACCGACAATTAACAATGTAACCACATTAATTATTCATATAATGCTTGTTGGGAATTCATTATGTTTGATTGACTCAATAATGTCTTCATTTGTAATGATTCAAATTATACTATTGACAACAAACTAACATTAGAATAATACTTCTGAGAATATAGTTGTGGTTTAATATGAATGTTTATCTGTAAATTAACTGTAAATTATCTGTATCTCAAAGACTCTGTGTGCTGCTGGATAAAATCTAATTACGTTTGTTCCAGCTACTATATGACCTTATCATTGTGGATGTGTCTCAGTGCCGTGACACAGAACTAGACTGAGAGGAATCACACTATTAATGAAGAATCATGCACTAGATCATTAAAAACATGCACTGCTGGGTTGATGAAGTTTCCTGAACATAAAATAAATGAAGCAAAGCTGCAGTGTGAACCTACATATCACGGACAGTGCTTATTAATGGACGGTTCTTAACAGCACACAGAGTCTGCATGTGTGATGTGTCATGATGTGTTCTTAATTGAAACCAATCCCTCTAATGAAGTACTTAGGGTGTACACAAAACAGCCTGCTAGATTTAATATGTGCAAAACTGGCTTCCAGACACTCAAACTGTGTTTTTCAGTTCACAAAGCTGCTGTTACCTGCAAATTCACTGGAAAGAGAAACAAAGAGTCTACTTTTCAAGAAGATGTTTGTGACGTAAGGAAGATGCATGATAAAACAGTAAAACAACAGAGTTTACAACCTGCCTTAGCAAAATATTTCCTGTCCTCACCACAGAATTATCCATTTTTATTTTTAAAAATTTACTTTTTGGATCACTGATTGGTTTGTAGTTTTCAACACTAATCTTATTGCTTTAGCATATACTGATGTATCCAAATCAATCAAAAGACACTCAACAAACAGAATTTAGGAGATTCTGCAGCATCATTGAATACATCAATGCCGAAGAAATACACTTCAGCATACCTTGTGTATATATATATATATATATATATATATATATATATATATATATATATATGTGTGTGTGTGTGTGTGTGTGTGTGTGTGTGTGAGTGAACTGAATCCAGAGTCCTCGGATTATATTATATTAAATACAATTAATTTAATTTTAGAGTGCTTTTTCAACAGACTTAAGTATCTTTATAATAATTTCACAATTCATTTTATTGTCTTTGGAATTTGTTAAAGTGTACTGACGAACATTCATGGTAAATTAAAATATACCTTAATGTCATTTCTATTGAAACTTGAATGTCAGGGATTTGAACATATGTTTAATAACACATTTGTAATGATAAAGTTGCAGTTTAGTACATTTAAAATAAATTGCCTTTCAATGTAATATTGTTATATTGTTGACACTAGGTGCCGCTGTGGGGTAGAAGTAAGATAGAAGAAGAAGTGTGAGAAGAAGTGTGCATGTGATATTAAAAAGAGAATCATCTGAGTTACATCGCCTTGTGTTAATTTCGTCAGTTGAAGACAACAAAATTGGCAACGAGGATGCGCACAGTATTGATGAAGGATGTCTACAGTAAACGCTCCATTTCCAAGCCCCGTTTACAACATGGGAGAAAATGTTCCGCAACTATCTACTAGTGATTAATGCTGGTGATGAGTGGCCCGAGGCAAGGGAAAGAGCTCTTCTACTTCACTGTCTTGGAACTGAGGGGCAACAAATTTTCTACACTCTCCCTGACACAGGTGACACACTGGATTCAGCGATTGCTGCATTACACACACACTAAAAGCAAAGAGTATCGCAGGGGACCAGGCTGCATCTGTGCAAGCTGTACAGTCCCGGTCATGTGATGCTGCGGGTCGGACACGGCATAACGCATCAAGCAAACCCTTTAAGCCTTCATCCTCTGTACATCTACTGTCAACATCGTCATCCCACACATGTTACTGCTGTGGGTCTGATAAACATTTGGCCAATGCACAAAACTGCCCTGCTATCCGTGCAAAATGTCAGACTGCCAGAAAACGGGACACTTGCTCGTGTGTGTCAATCGACTGACACATGTTCAGTGCACAAGATTCACCTGCCGGAGTATACCGGAGTATACCGGTCATGTTCTTTACATGCATGACCAAGCAACCACAACTAAGATTGTGTGCCCCGTTTCCATAACAGCTTCTGATACTACTGTAGAGGTTGAGTTGATGGTGGATACCGGCTCATCCATCTCTGTTCTGCCAAAGGCGATATATGAGGCCAGCTTTAATTCTGTGCCTCTTCAGACACCTACTGCTCGCCTGGTCACATACTCACATGCACCGATCCCTGTGTTGGGTTGCTTACCCATTACTGTGTCCAGAGATACTGTTACATGCTCCGCCAAACTCTTCATAGTTGACTCAGGCACTGCATTGCTGGGCATGGATCTAGTAAAAGGACTACGTCTGCGCTTTGAGGGTCAACGTTTGCTTCCATCCATCCCTATTGTTGAATCAGAGATTCCCTCTGCTGCTGCATGTGCCTTTCAGAACCAGCCGCACCTCCGAACACACTGGGATGCGCAAAAGGGTTTGTCCACAAAGTTAAGCTCTTAGGAAATGTTGCTCCAGTCCATCAAAAACTGCAATGCTTACCTCTGTCTGTGCGCTCTGCTGTATCCAAAGAGTTGGATCACCTTCTCAAAGAAGGGGTAATTGAAAAAATGTACGCGTCTCCCTGGGTTTCCCCGATTGTTGTCACGCAAAAGAAAACGGGTGGTATCCGTTTGTGTGTCGATCTTAGAGAACCCAATAAAGCTATCGTGACCGACAGTTACCCATTGCCACATATGGACGAGTTGCTCTCACTACTTGATGGGGCTACATTATTCTCGACCATTGATCTTCAAAGTGCATACCATCAGGTCATGTTGCACCCTGATAGTAGAGATTTAACTGTGTTCATTATGCACAATGGTTTGTTCCGTTTCTGTCGGGTCCCGTACGGATTGGCCTCGGCTCCGTCGGCGTTCCAGAAAATGATGCACCTTATACTGCAAGACCTACTGAACGTGGCAAACTACTTGGATGATATTGTAATCTGGGGACACACTGCTGAGACACTCAGTTAAAGCACAGGGTATCAAGCTGGACAAGCAACACCTGTCTGCAATTTTACTGGCTCCGGCTCCTACAGATGCCGCGAAGCCGCGCTCGTTCCTTGGCCTGCTGTCTTGGTACAGTAAATTCATTCAGAATTTTGCCTCTGTGGTTGAGCCATTGCATGCCTGTTTGCAAAAGTACACGGAGTTCTCCTGGTCAGAAGAAGCACAGAACAGCTTCACTTCGGTCAAAGAGTTACTTGTTAATAGGCAAGGCAAGGCAAGTTTATTTATATAGCACATTTCATACACAGTGATAATTCAAAGTGCTTTACATAAAAGGAAGTGAAATAGTCATTAAAAATTATAATAATAACAAGGAATTAAAAATAATAATAATCACAACAATAAAAACAAAGTGATTTAAAAATTGATTTAAAAAGTATTTAAAACATTTAAGAATAGAAAATGATTATACATAGTGCAATCAGTTCGGACGTAGCACAGTGCTCATTCAACAAATGCACAGCTAAACAGATGAGTTTTGAGTCTGGATTTAAATGTGGCTAATGTTTTAGCACATCTGATCTCTTCTGGAAGCTGGTTTTAACTGCATAATAGCTAAAAGCGGACTCCCCTTGTTTTGTGTGAACCCTTGGTATTTCTAACTGACTCAATCCTAATGATCTGAATGGTCTGTTAGGTTTATATTCAGTGAGCATATCTCCAATTATTAGGCCATTGAGAGATTTATAAACGAGCA
This sequence comes from Onychostoma macrolepis, assembly GCF_012432095.1. Lineage (NCBI taxonomy): Eukaryota > Metazoa > Chordata > Actinopteri > Cypriniformes > Cyprinidae > Onychostoma > Onychostoma macrolepis. The sequence goes on from NC_081173.1 coordinate 5,467,502, forward strand.
AAAGTACTTTAAAATAAATCCTAAATGTAACTGGAAGCCAGTGTAAGGACCTGAGGACTGGTGTGATATGCTCAGATTTTCTGGTTCTAGTCAGAATCCTGGCAGCAGTGTTCTGTGTGAGCTGCAGCTGTCTAATGGTCTTCTTGGGAAGGCAGGTGAGGAGACCATTACAATAATCCACCCTGCTGGTGATAAAGGCATGAACAAGTTTCTCCAAGTCTTGACTGGAAACAAAACATCTAATTCTTGCAATGTTTTTGAGATGATAGTATGCTGATTTAGTTACTGCTTTGACATGACTACTAAAACTAAGGTCTGTCTCCAGAAACACCCCAAGATTTTTGACTTGGTTTTTAGTTGATTGACCCCTAGACTCAAGGTATGCATTCACCTTGAGAACTTCATCTTTGTTTCCAAATGCAATGACTTCAGTTTTCTCCTTGTTTAACTGAAGAAAGTTCTGGCACATCCAACAGTTTATTTCATCAATGCATTGGCAGAGGGAGTCAATGGGGCTGTAGTCATTTGGAGATAAGGCTAGGTAAATCTGGGTATCATCAGCATAGCTGTGATAGGCAATTTGGTTCTTTCTCATTATTTGACTTAGTGGGAGCATATACAGGCTAAACAAGAGTGGTGCAAGAATTGAGCCTTGTGGGACTCCGCATGTCATGGACGTCCACTTAGACTTATGCTCTCCTATACTCACATAATAACATCTCCCTTCTAAGTATGACCTGAACCATTTGAGTACCATCCCAGAAAGCCCGACCCAGTTTTCCAGTCTCTCTAGAAGTATGTTATGATCAACAGTGTCAAACGCAGCACTAAGATCTAGTAGTACCAGCACTGATATTTTGCCAGAATCAGCATTGAAGCGAATATCATTTATTATCTTAATAAGTGCAGTCTCTGTGCTATGATGTGCTCGGAAACCAGATTGAAAATTGTCCAGGTATCCATTTGAGTTTAAGTAGTTGTTCAGCTGATTAAAAACTACCTTTTCAATAATCTTACCTATGAAAGGAAGATTTGATATTGGTCTATAGTTGTTCAACATGGTGTTATCAAGATTGCGCTTTTTCAGAAGGGGCTTAACAACTACAGTTTTCAGGGGAGTTTGGAAAAGTCCCAGAAAGAAGTGAGGCGTTCACCACTCAGAGATCTGCTTCTAAACAGTTAAGCACACTTTTGAAAAAAGATGTGGGAAGTGTGTCAAGATAGCATGTTGACGATGTAAGGTGCTGTACTATTTCTTTCAAAATTTTGCTATCAATTGCTTCAAAAACAGACATAGTCACTTCTTTTTGAAATTGCGGTCGAATCTGTGTGACCTCTGCAAAACTAGATATGCCAATCTCCTTTCTGATATTATTGATCTTCTCAGAAAAGAAGGAAGCAAACTCATTGCATTTACTGTCGGAGAGCATTTCACTGGGAATTTGACTTGGGGGGGTTTGTCAGTCTCTCCACACTAGCAAAAAGAGTGCGAGGGTTGTTTAAGTTACTGTTTATAAGGTTTGAGAAGAATGTCTGTCTAGCTGTGGCTAGTTTCACATTGAAAGCATGAAGGCTGTCTTTATAGATGCTATAGTGAATTTCAAGTTTTGTCTTCCGCCACATCCGCTCAGCTTTAGTCCTGCTTTGGCCCTTTACAACCCTGATCTGCCTACAATCATCTCGACTGACGCATCTGATTATGGCCTCGGGGCCGTTTTCTCACACATACATCCTGATAATTCTGAACGCACCGTGGCCATTGCGTCAAGAACACTTCCTCCGGCTGAACGCAAATGTTCAACCATGGAAAAGGAGGCGCTCGCTTGTGTTTTGGTGGTCGAGAAATGAAAGACATACTTGTGGAGTCGAACATTCAAATTGCATACAGATCATCAGGCTTTAACCACTTTACTCACTACGAAAGGGGGGGACCGCGCAGGAATGCGTATCGCACGCTGGGCCGCGCGCTTGCTGTGTTTCAATTATGAAGTGATCTTTCGACCAGGCTGTCATAACTTCACTGCCGATTGTCTGTCCCGTCTCCCTCTACCTTATGAACTCCTGAAAAGTGATACTGAGCCAGAACAAGTAGCATTGCTTACATCTGCGCTGACAGCCGTAACTCCGAAAAAGTGCAGCTGCTTCTTCCTCCTGTCCCGAGATGTGCAAGCTGCGCGCACAGATTCAGCGAAGCTGGCCGCGCTCATCTTCACACGTTGACCCCCTCCTGCTGCCATTTCACAAACTGAGACACAAATTATCTGCAACGGACGACTTCATCCTGAGGGGATCACGTCTCATAGCACCTGTGTCCTTACGTCATAGGTTAGTGATGCTCACACATGAGGGGCACCAGGGCATAGTACGCACAAAGCAGCAGCTACGTGATCTATACTGGTGGCCACAGATGGATGAATCTTGGGCGCTATCTCTTCCTGTCAACTATGTCAAGCATCGGACAAAACCGCAAAACTACACCCTGCCCCACTGCAGCCTGTGCCTTTTCCTCCTGAGCCCTGGAAAAAATTACCAATGGATATAATGGGCCCGTTCGAGTCAACTAACTGGGACTGCCGTTATGCCCTAACCCTTGTGGACTATCATAGAAAATGGCCTGAAGTTGCTTTTGTGTCCTCAGTGAGTGCAAAGCAAGTGATTAATTTCCTCACCTCTGTGTTTAGTCGTCATGGGAACACGGAATGTATAGTGACGGATAACGGACCCCAGTTTACAGCCGCTGAATTCTCTGCCTTTCTTAGAGCGAGGAACATCACTCATGTGCGCAGGCCAGTATACCATCCAGCTGCCAACAGGGCAATCGAGCGCTTTCATAGAGTGCACAAGAGTTGCGTATAGTCTGCAATACTTCAGTCGCAACCATGGAAAACCACTGTAACAGAATTCTTCCACGTCTATAGAGCAACAACACATTCCACTACTGGCGTGCCGCCTTTTGAATTGTTGCACGGGAGGAAAATGCACACTAGCCTGGATGTTTTGCCCTCTTTAACGTCGGAAGGGCTTACAGATGTGGTGCGCGGGCGAGTTCTGGCACAACAAGCTAAAATGAAACGTTGGTTTGATACAAAGCGCAGAGCACGTACTACTGTTCTGAAACAAGGGGCCAAAGTGCGTGTTAAGCTTCCGTGGCACGTACCAAAAGTTTTTGTATTTTTCAAATATATTTTTATATTAACATAGTTTAATTACAGTATATTTATTGAACAAAAATGAATTATTTTATTTATCAAACTAAGCTGAAAATAGTACAATATTTGCTAAAGTGATTGTTTTCAGCAAGTATTAACTTGAAAAACATTATTTTAGCTAAAGTATTTGTATCAATACTGTGTTCCTTTTGCCCCATGCTGGTGAGCCTTTTACCCCGTGCGTGAGGTAAAAGGTCCCCCTTGCTGTAACAAAGTCAACGAGACGGGAGTCGAGTGGATCCAAGTGCAAGCTTTTATTCCTTAACATGGTCATAGAAAACATGGAAGGGCTTTGTAAAGCAGCTATCACTAGAAGAGCGATAAACGCTAGACAATACTCGGCCCTGAATAGAGGTTGGAACTTCCTATTTATGGTGTGTGTGTAATTGAGTGCAGGTGAATCCAATCCGTGCAATGGAACATGGGAAATGTAGTCCAGGGTGATGTGTAACAGTCTGTGTGGTGTGAGAGTCAATATCATAGAAGAGCGATCTCTGGTGGCAATTGGGTGGAAGGGCACAGACCGAATTCATGACATTTGCCACCTCATACATTTACTGTTTAAACCACTTGTATGATTTATTTTCACACAAAGTATTTTGCTCCATAAATTTTTGATACAAACATATATATATATACAGAGCTGGGTAGATTACTTACAAATTGTAATCTGTTACTGATTCCAGATTACAAGACAAAAATTGTAGTCAGTAACCTAATCCGTTGCATTACACATTTTAGGTAATATAATCAGATTACTTGTAGATTACTTTTGATTTAACTCGTTTATCACATTGATTTAAATAGCATTATCTTGTACCATAATGATGTAAAAAAAAATGCAAAGAGTAAGAAAACTTGTTCCATTCATTGTAATTTATAACATGAAGTGCATTACATTATATTACATATGTATGTATATTACATTATACATTATATTACATCAAGGTTTCCCAAACTAGGGTTCGTAAAGGAACTGCAGGGGGGTTGTGAGTTTAATGTAAATCTGACAATTAATTAAATCATAAAAAATTAAAATTAAAATAAATCATTTTAAAACAAACTCCCTTTCGAGGAAAGTCTCTTCAGTTGGCGGCCATATTTGCAACGCCTCCAGGCAGCTTGTACAAGACCTATCTTAATGAAGAGGGGAATCCTGAAATCTCAAAAACTGTTCGCTGAACTCAATTAAATTACATATGTCAAATCAGCAACAAAAATCTGAAATTAATTGCCCCATGAATGTTGTTTCTTATGCTCAAATAGCGTTTAAAAAGCTTATTTTTCAGGCTAGACCAGCCAATGCTCATGCGGAGTCTTAACGTGCTTATAACTGCGCATGTGCATTGGCTGGTCTAGTCAGGTTTCTATGGGAAATTTGGCTCTTTCATTTAGAAGGTGGGACTATTCCTCAATATTGCGCATTGCAGTTTCTCCCATTCATAAGTATAGGAGTGAACCATCTTTGTATTTATATAGTCTTTGTTTTAAATAAAACACTTACTAAAAAAGATGAAATATTTGTATTTACCTGCATGCAATGTGAACATTAATCAACATCAAAGAAACTGTGAACATGCAAATGCGATACTTAATTATTGAAATATTCATTTTAAAATCTCAGGGTACTTAAAGCAAATATATTTGGTGAATAAGGTTTAGATGACAAAAAGTTTTGGAATGCCTGCATTACATGTAACTAAGAAATAACGTGAATATGTGTATTTTGATTAGTTATAATTAAAAATACATGGATAAAAGGTAACCAGGGAGTAATAATTCAAATAAAAATGAATGTGTTCATCAGTAGTTGATGCAATGTTGAAACCCTTCTTAAACCTGAAATGATTTTTGTAAATCCAGTGTTCAAATGCTGTCGCCACCTGACTAATGACTGCTTTTTGTGTGAATGTCCACAAAACTGGACTATATGTACATATATAATATGTGTATAATCGGTAGGCTATTTTAGAAAGAAAGAGAAATTAGGGAGAATCAATGAATTATGAATAAATTATTTCTATTGTGTGAATAATATGTAATCCATTAAAAAGTAACTGTAGTCTGATTACGAGTATTTTAAAATGTAATTTACTCTAATTACAAGTACTTAATTTTTGGAATCTGATTACGTAATCCAGATTACATGTAATCAGTTACTACCCAGCTCTGTGTATATATATATATATATATATGCCCAGTCCTGAAGATTTGCTTTATTCAACATCAAAAATATCAGGCCCTTTCTTTCGGAATATGCTTCACAATTCCTTGTTCAAGCTCTTGTTCTGTCCAGGCTGGACTATTGCAATGCTCTCTTGGCAGGTCTTCCAGCCAGTTCTATCAAACCTTTACAATTAATCCAGAAAGCGGCAGCAAGATTCATTTTTAATGAGCCGAAAAGAATGCATGTCACACCTCTGTTTATCAATTTGCAATGGCTACCAATAGCTGCTTGCATAAAATTCAAGGCATTAATGTTTGCCTACAAAACTACCACTGGCTCTGCACCCCTTATTCATTACTTCAGACTTATGTGCCCTCTAGAAGCTTGCATTCTGCAGGTGAACGTCGCTTTATTGTGCCATCCCAAAGAGGCACAAAATCACTTTCACTGACTTTTAAATTAAATGTTCCCTCCTGGTGGAATGACCTGCCCAATTCAATCCGAGCAGCCGAGTACTTAGCCATCTTCAAGAATCGGCTAAAAACACATCTCTTCCATCTTTATTTGACCCTCTAACTCTAGCACTCTCTATTCTAATTCTATTTTTTTTTTTTTTAAATAAAAAACTTATCCCTTTATACTTGCACTCTATTCATTTACTGCTTGTTTCCTTTAAAAAAAATATTTTTGTGTTTTATCTATTTGTTTTCTTTTTATTTATTATATAATTAACAAAAGCAAAAAAGGCCTCTAACACTAGCTTGCTCTATTTTTTTCCTATTCTATCTGTTTTCTTTTTATTTATTATATAATTTAAAAAAATAAATAAATAAAAACCTTGCTACTTGTACTGGGTTAAGCTAAGTGAGACTTGTTACAGCACTTGCATATCATTGCTTTTTTGTTGATTTTGATTGCCTCCATTGTCCTCATGTGTAAGTCGCTTTGGATAAAAGCGTCTGCTAAATGACTAAATGTAAATGTATATATCCTTCCTGTTTTTTTCTATTTTTTGCATATTTCTCACACATGAATGATTCAGATCATCAAACTAATTTTAATATACACAAAGATAACCAGAGTAAATACAAAATGCAATTTTGAAATAATGATTTCATTTATTAAGGGAAAAAAGTTGTCCAAACCTGCCTGGCCCTACGTGAAAAAGTAATTGCCCCCTAAATCTACTAACTGGTTGTGCCACCCTTTGCAGCAACAACTGCAATCAAGCTTGAGGTCACAAACTGATGGCCGGACATTCTCCTTCAGGATTTTCTGATAGAGTGCAGAATTCATGGTTCCATCAATTATGGCAAGTCATCCAGGTTCTGAAGCTGCAAAGCAGCCCCAAACCATCACACTACCACCACCATGTTTGACTGTTGGTATGATGTTCTTTTTATGAAATGCTGTGTTGGTTTTACGCCAGATGTAACAGGACACACACCTTCCAAAAAGTTCAACTTTTGTCTCATCAGTCCACAGAATATTTGCCCAAAAGTCTTGGGGATAATCAAGATATTTTTTGGCAGATGTGAGACAAGTCTTTGTGTTATTTTTGGTCAGCAGTGGCTTTTGCCTGGGAATTATCCCATGGATGCCGTTTTTGCCCAGTCTCTTTCTTATTGTTGAATCATGAACACTGACCTTAATTGAGGCAAGTGAGGCCTGCAGTTCTTTAGACGTTGTTCTGGGTTCTTTTATGACCTCCTGGATGAGTCATTGTTGCGGTCTTGGAGTAATTTTGGTAGGTCGGCCACTCCTGGGAAGGTTCACCACTATTACAAGTTTTCTCCATTTGTGGATAATGGCTCTGACCGTGGTTCGCTGGAGTCCCAAAGCCTTAGAAACAGCTTTATAACCCTTTCCTGACTGATACGTCAACTATGTTGTTTCTCATCTGTTCTTGAATTTCTTTAGATCGCGGCATGATGTGTTGCTCTTTAAGCATGCTTCACTTTGTCAGACAGGTTCTATTTAAGTGATTTCTTGATTCAACCGGTCTGGCAGTAATCAGGCCTGGGTTTGGCTAGTGAAATTTAACTCAGCTTTCTAAAATAATTTGGTTAATCACAGTTCTTTCATGATTTAACAGGAGGGGGCCATTAATTTTTCACGTAGGGCCAGGTGGGTTTGGACAGCTTTTTTCCCTTAATAAATGAAATCATTTAAAAACTGCATTTTGTATTCATATGCATTATCTTTGTGTAATATTAAAATTTGTTTGATGATCTGAATCTTTTAAGTGTGACAAATATGCAAAAAATTGAAAAAACAGGAAGGGGGCAAAAACCTTTTCGCGACATTGTATATATATATATATATATATATATATATATTCTGCAATCATACATTATGTGTGTAGTAAAAAGCTAGTAGTAAAAAAAATTTTCTTAGTTGTACCCTACTGTGTGCACCAGTTTACTGAGATTTTACTGAGACACAGGCGAACGTGGAGGTGATAATAAACAATATATTATTATTGTTTCTCTTCTGTTGTTAAAGGGGTCATCGGATGCCCATTTTACACAAGTTGATTTGATTCTTTAGGATCTTAATGAAAAGTCTATAAAATACTTTGGTTAAATTTCTCAATGGTAGTGTAAAACAACACCCTTTTTACCCTGTCAAAATCAGCTCTGTTTTCAGCATGCCATTTTAGTCCATGTTTCTTTAAATGCTAATGAGCTCTTCTCACCCCGCCCCTCTCTTCCGTGGGGTGATGAGCCGTTCTCATGATACTGTTTATTATCATGGATAATAAGTGGAACTTGCTAACTAGCACATTATTAGGAAAGGCGATTTGCAAAGATTCATAAAAGAACCTTATACTCACTTCTTCTGTAGGTGAGGCTGGATCATGAATGATTCGCGCGAACATAAAAGCATTTAGGCAGATCGGAGGATGCATTCCCTTCAAAAACAAAGGTAATCCACTGCATCTTCAGCGGCTCAGATGTCAGGAGTAAATGACGACTGCTATGTTCATTATTACATCCAACAACAGAACACCCCAATCGCTTAGGAGCCATTCTTGTCTACTCCTGCTCTGGCATTGAAACAATGGCGGACTGATGACAGCTCTCTCAGGGCAGGTCTAAGGTAAAATGCTAGTATCACACAGACAGGCATCTGAGAATGGCTTGATATGAGAAAGGGGAAATGATTTAACAAGATTAAAAAACACTGGGTGGATTTTTATCATTATAGGGTGGTTGGTTGTGTACACACACTGCCAACACACATTTCAGTTCAAACTATTTGTAAAAGTGCATGTCGCATCCGATGACCCCTTTAAAAGTTTCTACTGGGAACTCAATTTCAACTGGAATTTCCAATTTCTGAGTACAAATGGGATGCAGAATTACTATCGTGCTAACTGAGTTGATTATCTGAACGTGCTTCACCTGAACTTTGTTAATAAAACATTATGAATCACTGTCTGGCTATCTGGGATTTCGGTATTTTCGGGATTTTCGGAGATATAAAATTTTTTGGTAGTATTGCATCACAATGAGAGTGTTTCACGAGTTCACCCTTACATCTAATCTGATAGCAAATAGTAAGCATATTTTGGCGTGCTGTCCTGGGGGAGGTCTCCAAGCCCGGAATATGGTCCAGAGAATCCCTAATATGGGATAAAAATAGATTAGGGGTGAGGAGTTAGGGTGGAGGAGGGATGCCGGAAAACTGTCATTGGACAGAGGTAGGTAGGCTGCATCTATATACATGTATTGTGCTAGTTAGGATGGTTAGCTAAACGAGTTGCACCTGTGCCAAATTAGTTGATTATCTGATCGTGCTCCTCCCGAACCTTGTTAATAAAACATCATATATCAGTACCGTTTGTTGTTTTCTTGTGGCATGAGACAAGGAAGCAGTCACGCGTGACATCAGACTTAACAAGTGGATACCCAAGGATAGCTGCTTCTGCTTAATGATGTTAAGATGAACTGCAGTGATCCCAGCAGTCAAGTGATGTTTTTGTTTGATCTGTTTATAACAGCCTTATTGTTTTCCAGAACTTTCAAAATGCCCCAGTAACATTAAAAAAGATTGCTTTTATATATGGTTGGATAAATGCATGGATCTAAAGAAATCTGTTATTTTTTATTTAATACTTACGATGTTTTGTATCATTGATATTTGTAGTATTCCAAAGCCGTTGATGTACTTTGCAGACCTTGCAATATTACCATTGTACTACTGAGCCATCATATGAAACACTTTAACACCACAAACTAGCGCACTAGAGAATATGGAAGATAAACATTTTATTGTTTCTAATTAAATCTTTCCTTTTTTCTCTCTTCATTTAGTGTCTGTTGTTTTCCATGTTTAGTGCCATATTCCCTTAAACACAAAGGTTAATTGCACATTATTAAGAATTATGAACAAACTTCAGATGCTTTACCCTAAGTGCACATTTAAAAAATAATGACCCTCAATTTCCTAAACCTAATTAATTTCATACACCGCTAAATTAATTACATTTCACTGACAGAAGACAATGTGTTGACCGTGAGCCATGCGCAGAATCATTTGACGGAATCTTGTATAAGCGCTTCACAAATATGAATAATTGGCTTCACACAAAACAAACCAAAAGGATCCCAAAGGAAGTTGATGGAATCAATTCAGCGTATTACAGCAGCATTAGCAGAGCAGAAAATTATCAGTATAATTAATTAGTTGCCTTGCTGACCGCTTATTAGAAGCTTGACAGCGGGCTGGGAAAACAAGAACACATGAATACTGATGAAGGATTAGAATAATTGCTGCTTTTATAAGAGCATTTTTTTATACGTGCAGAAAAGAATATGCTGTTTCCTTCTCTTTTGTTTTCTGAAGACAATTTTCAGTGAAGCATTGTACTTTCGCCTGTACTTTTGAACCACTTCACAAAGCTGAAGCTCTGGATGCATGTATCATAAACAAAAACATCCTTCCATGACATTCAATTAAATGCACAGTACTGATTTGTAGTTCTTATTTACATCATTTGACAACTGTGAGAAAGAGTAGTAGACCGGCTTCTTGTAGAATAACGGGCTATAAAAGATGCTGTCATAAACTCTTGCTTATATAATACGTAAGGGGTAATTTACTGGAAAAAGACAATTCTGTCATCATTTATGCATCTCATCTCATTCAAACCTGTATGCAGAAAACAAAAGATATTTTGAAGAATGTTGGTAACAAACAGTTTTGGTGAGCATTGGCTTCCGTTGTATGAACATTTATTAAAAAAAAAAAACATTTTCATTCTTTTCTTACACTGGATTATGTTGTTGGTATTTACACTTGAAATAGTTAACCTGGGTCATTTTAAAACCCGGGTAAGACTCCAGGATTTCTGTGACTCTCTAAAGCCAAAATATTAGTCATGAGATTGGCTGTCTGTTGCTAAGCATCTAGCTGTAACATTCTAAGGGACCGTTCACACAGAACACATTTTTTCATTCCAATGCACTACTTTTCCGTTGTTTTTCTATGTAAAAACACACTAGATTCATGTGTATGACCACTCCGCTCACGTCTCGTGACTTTTTAAAATGCCGTGTCAAGTTAAAAGAATTTCAACTTTTAAATGCAGCGCCGCTCATCAATGTCAGTTCCAAAGAAGTGAACCAATCAGAAGACCCTGGAGGCGGGTCAAGTGTTGCAAGCTTTTGTTTACATTAGCAAGTTGACATGGCAACAGTTTTATTTGAAGGCAACATGGAGGAGGAGGCATTCTGCACTGCTTTTTATTAAAAAACCTGAGCGCTGTGTCTCGTGCAAAGATGCATTCTGTGTGAATGGCCCCTAACACCCCATTAAGCACAGTTAAGCCAGTTCTGGAGCAGGCGTTCATAACCCAGTGTAAAAAGCGATGCTAACCCCACTTTAAAATTTCCCGGGATTAAGCGCAGTGTAAAAAGCCTTAAAATTATGCAGTGTTAGGGACCGTTCACATATTGCGTCTTTTGCACACTCAAGTTATTTCAAGTGTAGATGCGTGGCAAGCACGACACTCATGCACTGCGACATGCTTATTTTTTCCAGACACATCTACGCCGCAGCGAGATAAAAACTTTTGACTTTTCAGAATGCCACAAGCACACCGCAGGTCATATGACAAGAACCAACCAATCAGCTTCACCCTTTCCTTAACAACTTTGACAGCTGACAGCTTAGCCAAGATGGAGGAACAACTGATCATAACTGTACAGGGATAGGCATTTTTTGAGAGACTCTTGTAGTAGAGCTACTGCAAGTGATTTATCGTGCTGGAAATCCATTCATCCTTTGCTAAAACTATACAATAACAATAAGTAAATCCAAGCTAATTAATCTTCAGCAGTGATACAAGAGCTATAGCAAAAACAGAAGTTCAAAGACAAAATTCTGAAGATGGCTGCGCACTTGTCTCTCTGATGCACAAGGTCTGTATTATTTTTAGCAAGAGACATCCAGCCACGTGCATCATATTCACTTGCTTGGGACAGTCATGGAAACACTGCATGTTATGTAAACACTTAACTCACTATTTGAGCGGAAAAATGTCATATGGTGATGGAAAACTACTGGAGTGATGAACACTGTTCTCTTTCATAGGTTCACTTGATGCTGTGTAGCTATGACGCAATGGGAACGCCCCTTGAATGTGCCGATTGTCTAAACCTGTATGGAATCACGCCAATCCATTGACTTATGGTGCGGGCGCTACCTCGACGTCACCACATCACCCACTCTAATACTAGCGAGCAAGCCATCCGCTCCTCAGATTTCCTTCCTTCAGAAGCAATCGTTTAGCCCCTCAGAAGTGATTTATCTGGCCCGTGTTTCGGCTTATTTCTTCAAGTTTCTCTTTTGCAATTCACCGACCGCATTTAGCGGAACCTCGTTTCACTTTGTGGTGAAGTGCTATGGAGCTTCGTCGCTGCCAGCCGCCGTGCTCTCGTGTTATCACGAATGACGACCCACACAGTAAGTGTGTTAAATATATGGGTTTGCCTCAAGTGCACGAGGCTATTTATGGTGCTTCTAATTGTAAATTTTGTGAGAATCTCAAAACTCTTTGCGCTAGACTCACATTTTTTGAGAAGGAGTCATCCGTTTTCCCCCATCCCCTCCAACTCAGAGAATTTCGGGCCCACTTCTGCGGCCTGTACTGAGTTTGTGGACGTGTTAGCGCATGCTACACTCTTAAAAATAAAGGTGCTTCACGATGCCATAGAAGAACCTTTTTGTCTAAATGGTTCCATAAAAAACCTTTAACATCTGAAGAACCTTTATGTTTCACAAAAGGTTCTTTGTGGCGAAAGAAGGTTCTTCAGATATTATAAAAATGTAAGAAAGAGCTGGCTCTTTAAAGAACCTTTGACTGAATGGTTCTTTGTGGAACCAAAAATGGTTCTTCTATGGCATCGCTCTGAAGAACCTTTTAAGCACCTTTATTTTTAAGAGTGTACTGAGAAGCTGAGTATTGACTGGCCTGGACGAGCCACGTGAGTGCCCGTTCTCTAAGCCTGACGAGCGCCTCTTGTGCGGCACTAATTCTCGTCCCACACAAAGAAAGCTGCCATTTTTCAGTGATCTGCATCACGAGATCTACAGATCTTGGATGCAGCCTTTCTCTGCTCGCCTTACTAATGCGGTGGCTGCTGACTTCACCAACCTAATGGCTTCTGTGGAGCAGGGTTATGACACTATTCCAGCTATCAAGGACATGCTGGCTGCTCACCTCTCACCATCTTTGGATCCCTCATGGAAGTCCCGCCCTCTACTCCCAACTGGCTGGTCAGGTGGGCACTTCACACCATGGCCATCTTTCAGGCTTATCAAGCTGATGTCTTAAAGCAAATGGATGAGGCAGCAATCCAAAGAGAGAATTTTTCTCCTTGACGCCGCCATCTCGCAGTCATCTGACAGGAGTGTTGCCTTGGATTCTCCACACAATCCAATTCAGCTACACACTTCAGTTTTGTCACAATCCCCCCTGCTTCGACAGGGTGCATTTTACTGTGATAAACAGCAAGTTAGAGGCTTCTGTTCTGCAGCGGGAATCTCCTCACTTCTCACTTTGAACGTGAATCGTGGCTTCTTCAGTCGTTATTTCCTTGTTTCAAAAAAGGACGGAGGTCTGCAACCTATTTTAGATCTGTGCAGGATAAATTTATCTCTTTACAATGGGAAATTCAAGATACTAATGCTGAAAGCTACTCAGGTTCGTGTGGATGCTTACTTGAATATTCAGGTTGTTCAGCAGCACAGGAAGTTCCTCAGGTTCGCCTTTGGTGTAAAGGCGTATCAGTACAGGGTTCTTCCCTTCGGTCTGGCTTTGGCTCCACGGATGTTCACGAAGTGCATGGATGCTGCTCTGGCCCCATTGAGGCTTCAGAGCATCCGTGTGCTTAACTACCTGGATGATTGGCTCATTTTGGCCCATTTCAGGGAGTTAGTGATTCTTCACATAGACATTCTTTTTCACCACCTTAAATCTCTTGGCCTCAGATTGAATGCTCAGAAGAGCGTTTTCACCCCTTCTCAGCAGACCATTTTCTTGGGAGTCAAGCTAAATTCTGTTCTGATGTAGGCCTGTTTGACTCCTGCTTGGATTTCCGGTATCAAAATGTGTTTGGCCCACTTCAAGCTAGGCCATCACGTTTCAGTGAGCACATGTCTCAAATTCCTGGGTCTCATGGCAGCAGCCTCTCCTGTGCTGCTTTATATGAGGCCATTTCTGTGGTAGATGAAGTTCAAAGGATTTCTTTGATTTCTTTTCTAAGAGTGACGCACAGTTGCTTTTGCACCCTCTTGACATGGCAGGACCCTCTCTTTCTTAAGCAAGGGGGCGCTGTTTGACGTCGCCAGATGATTACGATGGACACCTCCCTACAAGGGCAGTAGGGGGGACAATAAACATAAAATTTCTCAAGAGCAATTTTTAAAGGGGACACAAATAATACAACCAAAATTGTACTTGAAAGGATAGATAAGTGCAGCATGTATATATAGCATGCAACCGTGTTAAAATATGAGTTTGGTTCATAGGTTCAGCACTTGGTCATATTATAGTTATTCATTTTTTTTTGCGTCCTCCACATAGTATTTTAGGTTTCTGGGACTGAGGACATCTCTTATTTAGATATTCAACTGCAGCAAGCCCACTGATCTGCCACTTAACCTTATATTGAGCAAAACCCAACACATCGGTAGGTCTACAATATTAGCCTAATATCAATTCACACACAGGCTAATCGCCGTGTTAGGTAGTGAGTGACTTACTATCCAACAAGCTACGGTATTTAACAAGCTAAGCTAGGTAACCTTATAACCGCTCATAGAAAAATACATCGGATATCATCATTTTTTGTCATGACTAATTCATTAATGATCCAGCATCATCTGTATTAAAGAGAATCACTTCATCTGATGTTTAAAGTGAATAAAATCGCCTTGACAGACTATTTACACATAACTACCGAGGAACTCTGTTCTCTCCACCGGACTCGTGTGTGTATCGCTGAGGTAAAGGGGGAAAGCAGGCAGTGGACCAAACCACTGTGAGGCGATGGAGGGGGGAACAAAAACATTTCTAAACTTAAAAGGCTGTTTTTGGTTTTTTTTGCTTTATATTACTACTTATACAATTATTTTAAATATATGTCCAATATATTATTTACAATACACAGAGTGGTTTGTAAAGATATTTTTAGGGGGGACAACCCTCAGATGGGGGGGGTCCTGACTAGGCATGGGACGATAACCGGTTTCAAGGTATACCGCGGTTTGGAAAATTCACGGTTTCAGAACCACCAAAATTTTCCGTTATACCGTTCCTTCAGTATGCGCGGTTTTTTTACGTGTCGTCAAAGACGGAATGTGCAGGACTCACGCTCAGGTCAGGTACAGGTTTCCAAAAAAAAAACATTTTAACTTAAGAGTTGGAGTGGTTTGAAAGATGATTTTGCATATTAGCACATTAACTTTATCCAGAGGAATTAATAAAGAATTATAAATGGGGCCCAATTCCGACCCACTGTGGTCCCACAAAATCCCCATATATGGGCAATTTGTGAGTTCAGAGTGGTCACCCATTTGGGCCCCATAAAGGCTCTGTATGTGGCCCACCTTGGCCCCAATTATTAAGAACCCATTTGGGACCAATGTGGGCCCATATAATGAAAATCTACATGGGCCCCACTTAGAGCCCACTAAGGACCCATCATGTGCCCCTATGGGCTAACACACATGGGGCCCAAGTGGAGCCGATGGACAAAACTGTATGGGTCCCATTTGGGTTGCCCATGCAGGGCCCAAGTGGCAGCCCATCAAAAACCCACATGGGGCCCACGTGGAAATGTTGGCTGGGTTCATGTCATCTTCCCTCTCATTAAACTATGACAGGTCCTTTACTACAAAAAGACGGTCACTGCGACACTGATGAAACTATGGCACTATGTACTTTTTTAAAACCATTTTTATAGGTTTCACGTTATATTGTTGGCTCGGAAAATGTGTAAATGCACATGCCCAGTATCCGCAGCTGTATCACCTCTAGCCACAAATCAGACAGAAGAGCAGATTAACTTCGGTGGACTTAAACTTGAAAAATGGTGTGTTCCATGGTTGAAATAAAATACTTTCTGGTATTTATTCATGTTCATTTCAAGCTTTAAGTAAATATGAAAAGACAATCAGTTCACGTGTTTGAACTGAGGCAATACAGTGATCTGTCACAACACATTGAAGAGCCACAAAATGGTATTTATTGTTTGAATTTCTTTAAAAATGACTTTGTAAAAGCTGAGGGTCCTGAGACCTTGTTTCATATCAGAAGTAACCTGCTCTGTCTTGTCTGTCGGTGTGTTGTCAGTTTTCTCTTTGCTCTGCGATGTATTTTTCACTGCGTGAGAACATGATTTGTAGTGTGAGAGCGGCATTGTTTGTTGGTCATGGCAACAGTAATTAAGGGTGGGCGGGTTTTGCGAATGGTCAATTGCACCATAGCTACACAGCATCTCCTTCCCTATTCAGAGAACATGGGTTACGTGAAGTTACAAGAATGTGCAACGTTAGAGCCTTTATGTAAAGTATTGAAGTAAATGTAACTAATTACTGTACTTGAGTATCTTTTCGAATGCTTTGTAGTTTTACTGAGTATCAAAGATATTAGCAACTTTTACTCTCTACTTAACTACATTTTTGAATGATTATCTGTACTCTT
Organism: Onychostoma macrolepis; assembly: GCF_012432095.1. Taxonomy (NCBI): domain Eukaryota; kingdom Metazoa; phylum Chordata; class Actinopteri; order Cypriniformes; family Cyprinidae; genus Onychostoma; species Onychostoma macrolepis. The sequence continues at coordinate 5,484,093 of NC_081173.1, forward strand.
TACTCAACTACATTTGAAATGAGTGTTGCAGTTACATACATTTTGCATGGCACATCCAGTGCAAGAAGACTTTGACTTTTTAATTTTATTTAATTTTATTTATTTATTTTTTTATTATTAATTTATTTATTTTTTTATTTCAGTTCAGTTTTCTTTTGGTTTTAGAAAATAAATGTGATTGCTCTCCTCACAAATCAGCTCTTTCTTTTTTGTGTTACATGTTCTCTGTGCCTTGTCTTGGACTTTTATGTCACTTGCTGTCTCCCATGGTGTTTGTAGTCAGTTTAAATCTTATCTTGTTCAGCTTGTTAGCCTCCTGTATATACACGTGCATCTCAATAAATTAGAATGCTGTGGAAAAGTTAATTTATTTCAGTAATTCAACTCAAATTGTGAAACTTGTGTATTAAATAAACTCAATGCACGCAGACTGAAGAAGTTTAAGTCTTTGGTTGTTTTAATTGTGATGATTTTGGCTCACATTTAACAAAAACCCACCAATTCACTATCTCAACAAATTAGAATATGGTGACATGCCAATCAGCTAATCAACTCAAAACACCTGCAAAGGTTTCCTGAGCCTTCAAAATGGTCTCTCAGTTTGGTTCACTAGGCTACACAATCACGGGGAAGACTGCTGATCTGACAGTTGTCCAGAAGACAATCATTGACACCCTTCACAAGGAGGGTAAGCCACAAACATACATTGCCAAAGAAGCTGGCTGTTCACAGATTGCTGTATCCAAGCATGTTAACAGAAAGTTGAGTGGAAGGAAAAAGTGGGGAAGAAAAAGATGCACAACCAACCGAGAGAACCGCAGCCTTATGAGGATTGTCAAGCAAAATTGATTCAAGAATTTGGGTGAACTTCACAAGGAATGGACTGAGGCTGGGGTCAAGGCATCAAGAGTCACCACACACAGACGTGTCAAGGAATTTGGCTACAGTTGTCGTATTCCTCTTGTTAAGCCTCTCCTGAACCACAGACAACGTCAGAGGCATCTTACCTGGGCTAAGGAGAAGAAGAACTGGACTGTTGCCCAGTGGTCCAAAGTCCTCTTTTCAGATGAGAGCAAGTTTTGTATTTCATTTGGAAACCAAGGTCCTAGAGTCTGGAGGAAGGGTGGAGAAGCTCATAGCCCAAGATGCTTGAAGTCCAGTGTTAAGTTTCCACAGTCTGTGATGATTTGAGGTGCAATGTCATCTGCTGGTGTTGGTCCATTGTGTTTTTTGAAAACCAAAGTCACTGCACCCGTTTACCAAGACATTTTGGAGCACTTCATGCTTCCTTCTGCTGACCAGCTTTTTAAAGATGCTGATTTCATTTTCCAGCAGGATTTGGCACCTGCCCACACTGCCAAAAGCACCAAAAGTTGGTTAAATGGCCATGGTGTTGGTGTGCTTGACTGGCCAGCAAACTCACCAGACCTGAACCCCAGAGAGAATCTATGGGGTATTGTCAAGAGGAAAATGAGAAACAAGAGACCAAAAAATGCAGATGAGCTGAAGGCCACCATCAAAGAAACCTGGGCTTCCATACCACCTCAGCAGTGCCACAAACTGATCACCTCCATGCCACGCCGAATTCAGGCAGTAATTAAAGCAAAAGGAGCCCCTACCAAGTATTGAGTACATATACAGTACATGAACATACTTTCCAGAAGGCCAACAATACTGGTCTTATGAAGTATTCTAATTGGTTGAGATAGTGAATTGGTGGGTTTTTGTTAAATGTGAGCCAAAATCATCACAATTAAAGAACCAAAGACATAAACTACTTCAGTCTGTGTGCATTGAATTTATTTAATACACGAGTTTCACAATTTGAGTTGAATTACTGAAATAAATGAACTTTTCCATGACATTCTAATTTATTGAGATGCACCTGTATGTGTATATATATATATATATATATATATATATATATATATATATAGCCCTAGTTCTTTGTGAGTTGTTGAATGTGATGGTTGTTTGTTTGCCCGTCATTCTGTTCTTCGTTCCCTTTGGTTTTTGGCTTATTATTTGTTCTAGTTTTTCCATGAAATCCCTGCACATAGATCCTTGCCTCTGCCTGTTTTCCCCAGCTTCTCCACAATGTTACAGTTTTTGACTAGAATGTCTCTTTGACTAGTGCATCTTTGAACCTCTGTTTAGTATAAGTAAAATACTTAAGTACTGTTAAAATCAGATACTTAATACTTTTTACTCAAGTTGTTTTGGAATTGGTGACTTGTAACTTGTAGTGGAGTAACTTTCACTGTAAGGTATCTTTACTTTTACTCAAGTATGGTTTTCAGGTACTCTTTACACCTCTGTAAACACGTCACGTGCAGTTCATCCATTCAATAACACTGACCCTGCGAGTATGCAAATAAGAACATTACCTGCAGTTTAAAGTGATAGTTCACCTAGTAATTGTCATCATTTACTCATCCTCAAGTTGTTCCAAACCTGTATGAGTTTCTTTCTTCTGCTGAACATAAAGGAAGATATTTTGAAGAATGTTGGTAACCAAAAAGGTTCTGGTCTCCACTGACCTCCATAGTTTGTTTATTAGTTGTTTTTCACCATACTATGGACATCCATGGGAACCAGTTTGGCTGTAACTGTTTGGCTACCAACATTCTTTAAAATATCTTTATGTAAAAATAAGAAAGAATCTTGAACAACTTGAGGATTAGTAAATACATAAATGCATGATTAATTAAGCCCTAGAAAATAAAAATGAACAGTGTGAAATGTGAAGCAAGATAACCCTGGATTCCATTTACCCAGGGTTTACAATGACCCAGTGTTAAAGGGGTGGTTTACTGCGATTTCACTTTTTTCATTTTAAATAGTGTGTAATGTTGCTGTTGGTGCATGAACAGTTAATGCCTACAAAAACGACTCATATGGGACTACAACGAGATACTTCCCGGTTGCATACGTAAAAAACCCATAAATTTGCATCAACCCCTCCCTCCGGAACATGCAAAAGAGGGGGCAAGGCCATGTTCTGCGGCTTTGTCGAAGAGGAAGAGTTATAGTGGAGAGTTGTAGCCATGCCGTCAAAACGGTGTTATTTTCACCCAGCTGTCAGATCTTCTGTGTTCGGGCTTCCTACAACAACAATGGTTAAAATTTATGTTTGATTATGTTCCTGACAATTACAATCCTAATTTAGCTCTCTGTGCTGCGCATTTTATGGAGGACAGCTTCCAGAATCAAGAGAGTTCAGAGTTCAATGCCGGATTCACACAGAAACTATTACTAAAACATGGAGCAATTCCAACTTTAAAACCAGAAGCAGCAGTTGTTGGGCCACAACCTGTAAGTAAGATTTAATAATTTTAAATGTATTTGCATGTATAATTTCAGACGTAATGTTTTAGTTTTATCAAGGACGTAAACAAATGCCAATGCTGGCTTTAGTAGCCAGTTGTTAATGCTATTTCGTGTGTCTATGACAAACGCGTACAAACATTTTGGACCCGAATTTGTAATTATGTACTAATTTTGTAAATGTATTTCCATGTATACTTTATGATGTAATTTTTAGATTTGATCAAGAACGTAAACACAAGCCAACGCTGTTTGGTTATAGTAGCCAGTTAGTTCGATGCTATTTTGTGTGTATAAGACAAACGTGTACAAACTTTAAAAAATTAAATGTAATCACAACAGCAAACTTCATTCAGAAACGTTTGTAAGAGCCGTGCTTGCGGAAGTTCTGCTTGACTCTCTTCATTACCGCTTTCTGGGTCTGATTCTGGCTCAAACTGATACGGCAATATTGACACCATTATTTACATTTGACCGCAGCACATGCGGCTGTCGCCTGTGAAGGTAATGGGCGTGAAGTTTCCGGACAATGTGCAGTACGCAGTTTAGCCAATCACAACACACCGGCCCAACTAACCAATCTGAGCCCATTGCCTGTTTCTGAGGGAGTGGTTTCAGAGAATCAGGAAGTCAACCGGTCGTTCAAATGACAGAGGAGAAAGCGGCTTACAATAAAGGTGAAATATATGAAAAATAAGGCGTTTTTTAACAAACGAAACACTAAGACATGTTATATTGCACCCCATAAACGCAATCAAGCAAAGAAAAAAAGCAGTAAACCACCCCTTTAACAATTTTAAAGTGCCAAAAGAGAGAAAAGGAGACATTCTTCAAAATATATTTTACTGAAGTGTGACAAAACAACTTCATAGTTATAGATATTTAGAGTATACAGACAGTTTAGCTATTCGGGATCTGATAGAGTATCCGATAATCATATTCAGAAGCATAAATAATGGAAGGAAATTGGTTTGAATCGTTCACTATGATCGATTTTACTGTAATTAGCGTGTGTCCGTTTTCTCAGGACTGGAGCTTTCATGTGTTCTCAAGGTCTGCAGGGGATTCATCAGACCCTCATGAGAGAGCATCTCAGTACACCGCTGCCTTAACACACAATGATAAAGCCTGCAGGCAAAATCCAGACTGTGAAGGTGACTCATCAGTGAGCCAGTGTAACTACAGTCAGCTGACTGAAAATGAATCCTTTTTGTATTCTGAGAAACGATTGAGGAGTATTGGCTGTATATGTTTTGATCTCCAAGGGAATCATGTTTGTCCTTTGTAGAGGACATGTGTTTGGTGTGCGTGCCACAAATGTAAAAATCTTACAGAATAGTTTTGGAAATGAACACATCCTCTCCTTGGTTTTAAAAATGGCTGACATCACAATTAATCAAACGGTATTGAAAAAAGAAACAGAGGGTCTGTTGTTGTGTAATTGTCTTGTACTGGGCAGTTTTGTTCATTTATTCAGAAAATGCTTTGCCTAGAGCTTTGACATTTTGTCATAAAAACCTTTGACGTCAACAGCCATTAGCCATAACAGAGAAATTAATTATTTAAGATTATAATAGACTCAGTAAAAGTAGAAGTTTACGAAAGCATATGTTACTTTCATAACACCCAGACCTGGAAATTTGGAATGTTATAATTGTAACTTTTAATGAAAAAGTACCTTACATTTCTTAATCCAGCTTTACCAAGCTTTACCACTATTTTGCCTTTAGCTAGACATTTAATTCTTTACGATTCATGAAATGTGGTTGGGCTAATAGAAATGTCTGTTAAATGGTTGGAATGGAAGTACAAAACGTGCCAGAGTTAAAAGCATTGTAGGCACAAGTGAGTGTATCTCACAAAACCTGTCAAGAAAGTGGAAGACACTTACATCCAAAGAAACTGACATTGTATTCAAGGTAAACTATATTTTTTAAAAGTTCATTTTAAATCCTTGTTTTAATCTTTTGTCATGTTTAAAAGAAGTGCACTTATTTTGATGTGTTGACTAACATACTAAAGTACTTTTTAACTGTAGTGTGTTAACTGATCTAACGTTTAATAAATATTAATTATTAATAGTTAATGTATATTTTAAATATACTAAATTGCAACCTTATCGTTGCAAATGTGTAACTACAGATATATTTAAATATACAACATACATGTTTTTAATCAAAATGATGTTACAGCATGAATGCTTTATGTATCAGTACATTCAGCAGTAACTTTAACCATATTTCAAAGACAATAGAAGTAGTTATGAAAATCCATATAGATGTGCAAGTCCTACTTGGTCAAAACATTTAAACAAAGCATGGCTAATTGCATTTAATGTAATTTAAAATTAAACTGTAATACTAGAATTTTCAATTAATTGCAATTAGCATGCAATTAGCATGCAATTAAGTGTCAGAAAACATAACATTCAGTTCACACTTATGTCACGGATCTGTCTGTCATTCCTCACCACGTCATCACAAAGAGCACCCTCACCTGAATAGTAATTACTTGCACCTGTTCCCAATCATCACAGCCACTTAGCCACAGTACATAAGCACACACCTCAGTCTCACTCATCTTCTGGTCTTGTCTCAATTAAGTGGACTCTCCTGGCTTTCCAACGCTTTGGATCTATGAAAGACTTGTTTCCTGTTCTCCTCCCCAACGTCTGTCTCCTCCATCGTCATCCTCCCTTCTCCAGTACAGCCATTACTGACTTGTGTGCTCTCCAGCAAATCCCAATATTCTTTAAGCAAAGACAATTCCATCATTTTCTGCTCCTCTACAAATTCGTTTTTGAAGATATACTCACCTGCCATTCACCCATATTGCTCCCCTTACTCATTCTGTTTAATAAAGTGTTTTTATTAAAATACTAACATCTGTCCTGAGTCTACTTGCATAACAACGTAAGTATATGGGCCATTCTACAGAGTTGGAAACATCTTGGGAAAAAGTGTCTTTTCCAAAAATTGTATGTATGCAAATTGTATAATATCCAAGGTACACCTTTCTAGTAATTGTGCAGTTAATTCTCATTGTATTTTAAGCATTTTGGAATATTTGTCACTACCGAAACACAGTAATAATAATTTAGTTATTTACCTATTAAGATTTGCTTGCATCTACGTTGTAAATACACTTGTTTGCTATTGTATTAAAAACAAACAATTCAGAGGTAAAGCAGTAACAATTACTTTTTTTTTCTTCTTTTTTTTCCTTTGTAAAAGGCAAAAAGTTGATCATACCGATTTCAAAGTTAAGGTTTCATTTGTTTGAATATACATTGAACCAAAAACTATCATAACATCTTAGTTAATTCAGTATATTTATATTTTTCACAAAACATCTGCACATTTTCGGTAGTGACAGTAATGCTTTGGTAGCGACCACATTACTAAATTTTAACTCTCATACTAAAACGTACAAAAATAAAAAAAATACACAAATTATGTTCCCTTTTTTCACTAATGAAACCATGATGACATGTTTTGATTGTGACTGTTTCTTTAGTGCCAATTCTATGGCATAACTACATAGCACCCTATATTGACAGAAAAACACAGAATTGTTGACATTTTTGCAGATTTATTAAAAAAGAAAAACTGAAATATCACATGGTCCTAAGTATTCAGACCCTTTGCTCAGTATTTAGTAGAAGCACCCTTTTGATCTAATACAGCCATGAGTCTTTTTGGGCAAGATGCAACAAGTTTTTCACACCTGGATTTGGGGATCCTCTGCCATTCCTCCTTGCAGATCCTCTCCAGTTTTGTCAGGTTGGATGGTAAACGTTGGTGGACAGCCATTTTAGGTCTCTCAGAGATGCTCAATTGGGTTTAAGTCAGGGCTCTGGCTGGGCCATTCAAGAACAGTCACGGAGTTGTTGTGAAGCCACTCCTTCGTTATTTTAGCTGTGTGCTTAGGGTCATTGTCTTGTTGGAAGGTAAACCTTCGGCCCAGTCTGAGGTCCTGAGCACTCTGGAGAAGGTTTTCGTCCAGGATATCCCTGTACTTGGCCGCATTCATCTTTCCCTCGATTGCAACCAGTCGTCCTGTCCCTGCAGCTGAAAAACACCCCCACAGCATGATGCTGCCACCACCATGCTTCACTGTTGGGACTGTATTGGACAGGTGATGAGCAGTGCCTGGTTTTCTCCACACATACTGCTTAGAATTAAGACCAGAGAATCTTATTCAGGTGTTTTTTAGCAAACTCCATGTGGGCTTTCATGTGTCTTGCACTGAGGAGAGGCTTCTGTCGGGCCACTCTGCCATAAAGCCCCGACTGGTGGAGGGCTGCAGTGATGGTTGACTTTCTACAACTTTCTCCCATCTCCCGACTGCATCTCTGGAGCTCAGCCACAGTGATCTTTGGGTTCTTCTTTACCTCTCTCACCAAGGCTCTTCTCCCCCAATAGCTCAGTTTGGCCGGACGGCCAGCTCTAGGAAGGGTTCTGGTCGTCCCAAACGTCTTCCATTTAAGGATTATGGAGGCCACTGTGCTCTTGTGCCTTGCCACAATTCTGTCTCTGAGCTCTTCAGGCAGTTCTTTGACCTCATGATTCTCATTTGCTCTGACATGCACTGTGAGCTGTAAGGTCTTATATAGACAGGTGTGTGGCTTTCCTAATCAAGTCCAATCAGTATAATCAAACACAGCTGGACTCAAATGAAGGTGTAGAACCATCTCAAGGATGATCAGAAGAAATGGACAGCACCTGAGTTAAATATATGAGTGTCACAGCAAAGGGTCTGAATACGTAGGACCATGTGATATTTCAGTTTTTCTTTTTTAATAAATCTGCAAAAATGTCAACAATTCTGTGTTTTTCTGTCAATATGGGGTGCTGTGTGTACATTAATGAGGAAAAAAAAAAGAACTTAAATGATTTTAGCAAATGGCTGCAATATAACAAAGAGTGAAAAATTTAAGGGGGTCTGAATACTTTCCGTACCCACTGTATGAGAGAGAGGGACGCAGGGATATTTCCTGTTCATAAATTTAGGGGTGAAGTTAAAATTAGTCTCGACCAATAGACTAAAACATATACTGTTTTGGTAGTGATATGAAAAATGCGTTGTTGTTTTTTTTAGTTTCATCATTTACAAAGAAAAAAGTAAGTTTTAGGAGCTCATTTTTAATCAATCCTGCAAGACAGACTTTTCAGGATAGGAGATGAACTAAAATGAGCTCCCAAAACTTACTACCAGATTCTGGAGGATAAATTCTTCAAACAGTGGTACAAGAGGATGTGATGCTGGTCCTTCAAGAGTCACTCTCAACTTATCTGTCCATAAATCCTATACAAAATCAGTCTTCATGTATTTCACAACACTTCAGCATGTTATTCTTATTAAGTGAGGGCCATTTTAAATAATTTTTACCCAAGCAAAGTCTCTGAGAACCTGACACCTTGTAATTCTGGAGACTCCAGGAAGGTTGCAGTTCTGGAAAATGATGGCGCTGGAGACTAAATGGTTCCTGATGGTTTCTCACCTAATTCTCCACCATAATTCTTAATTCTTTTGCAGTTAACATGTGTCTTTTCCTCTCCACCTGTTTTTTCTGACCTTGCCGACCCAATGAGCATTTCGCTGCCCAATGGTCATGCTTTAACTTTGCTAATTCTATTATTGCATTAGTATTGCATCCTTCTCATGGGCATTTAATAATTTTTTTTAACTTTTATTCTTGAGTTCAATCTCTTTTTTGGCTCATTTTATCTGTAAAGGAAAACCTGCCTAATAATTCTGCACACCTGAAATAAGGAGTTTCTGATTATCAGCCTTCATGGACAATTATATATCACTTATAAATTATTAAATACAAAATCAATAGTAGTTATTGAGATTGATGTGGTTTGGAATTGGTAAAATGTTCTTGGAAAAAAAATATGACCAGAATATCAACTTGCCTAATAATTCTGCACACAGTATATATATATATATATATAAAGCTTATTAATATTTTAAACATTATTGTGGGTTTCAATAGATAATAGAAGGATCTTCAGTAAACATCTAAAGATTTGAATACTTAAATGCTTTTTAAATGTGTTTTTTTGGTTGTTTGACAGCAGTTTGCACCAATTGTGTAGAATCCCAGGTGGGGAAATAAAGTGCAGTAAAATACACTTTAAGTGCACTTAGTACAATTCCATAATGTACTTATAGTGCTCTATTTTCGCGCACTAATTTTGTACTTAATATACTAAAAATCATTCTTTAGTACTTAAGATAATCTTAATGACATCTAAGTGTACTCTGTGCTATTTTGCTATATATGTATTTAAAAAAAAATGTATTTAGTTACCACTTGTCGTACAACTGAAACCATCTTTCATGTACTTTAAAATGTACTTATCATACATAGAAAATACACTTATTATTTAAAATATAAGAATAATATATAATGAATATATACTAAATGTATTTATAATGTATTGCCCACATATTTTAAAGGGGTCATTGGATGCAAAATTCACTTTACAAGTTGTTTGAACATAAATGTGTGTTGGAAGTGTGTACACATCCATCCTATAATTATAAAAATCCACCCAGTGTTTTTTTTTTTTGTTTTTTGTTTTTTAAATCCCTATTTTAAAATCCCCTCTCTCATATCAGTCTGCTCTGAGATTCCTGTCAGAATGATGTTCTGTACAGGCCCCTTCCACGATAGTTGTTTGACAAGCCGTCTTACCTTAGACCCGCCCTGAGTGAACTGTCCGCCATTGTGTCGACTCCGGTGCAGGGGAAGACAAGATGTCTCCGATTAAGCGATTGAGGTGTTTTGTTGTTGGATGTAATAATGATACAGCAGTCGTCATTTACTCCTGACATCTGAGCTGCTGAAGACGCAGAGGATTAATGTTGCTTTAGTTTTTGAAAGGAATGCGATCCCCGATCTGCCGATCTGTTTTTTTTACACCACCATTGAGAAATTTTAACCAAAGTATGTTATAGACTTTTCATTAAGACTTATTGACTTATAGACTTAAGAGTATATTATTTCTGTACTATTTTTAAAAGCACGCTGAAGTGTATTTCTTTTTCTCAAGGGAAAAGACTAGAAAATGTGCTTAATTTGCTTGAAAGTAATGTAGTCTAGTCTTAAGTGTTGTTTAACTGTGTAAACATTAAGCAATGATATTTTAAAATAACACTGAAAACAAATCTTGTGTAAAGAAGTGCATAAAAAGTCTCATCTAAATACACACTGCAACAAGCAGACAGCATTATCAAATAACATCAAATGCTTGTTCTTTAAAATTCCTGAATATCTGTTAACACTTTGGAACAAACCCCTTTTTAAAGGAGAACTGGGGTTAAGTTGTTTCCCATCTGAAGTAAATCAACGGGTTGTGTTAAAGCAGGCATTGATGGGGAAACCACAGACAGTTACTGTAAATCCCACCAACATGTTCTCACAGCCAGAGGTAAGATCCAAAGATTACAGCATTTCTCCCTTCTCTTTGTATTCATTTTATAAAACAAACACACCATATTACACCAGCCACATGCCTAAACTAGACATTTAAAACATGAGTGGTGCTTTCTTTTGCTGTCTCGCCAACATTTGGGCCTGTGGCATGAGTGGCAATCCATTAATATGCTAAATGTTTTAAGTGGTTGTTAGTGTGTTGCTATGGTGGCCTTTTCTTTGAGTACAAATAAAATAAAATAAATAAATAAGATTAAGTGATGTAATACAGAGCTCTGGCAAGAAACTCTAGATAGCGGTTCTCAACCACATTCCTGGAGGACCCCCAACACTGCACATTTTGCATGTCTCCTTAATCAAACACACCTGATTCAGGTCACCTGCTCATTAGTAGAGACTCACAAACTTGAAATGGGTGTGTCAGACAAAGGAGACATGCAAAATGTGCAGTGTTAGGGGTCCTCCAGGAATGTGGTTGAGAATAACTGAGATAGCGCAGTCCGATAGGTCTAACTCAATCTGACCTAATGACATCATTATCACATGGCACAGCTGATTGGTTCTCTACTCTATTGGTAGCCAATGAGCTCGCTGCTCAACATTCAATGACTAGTGTTTGCTGTAGCAGTTTGCAGCGTGCATCAGAAACCCTTCACCTTCCCCAGCTCCACCTGTGATCATATATGCTATATGGGGGTTATTTCATGTATGTTATATTTGCAGCAGTATTTCTTACATGCTCACAGCAGCATGTTGTGGATTTATTAGTAGTAGCAAGTCTCTGTACTCCGCCAAGACCAAATACATTAACATTGTGTTGTACATTATCATGCCAATCCCTTCGAGAGTTGTCATGACAGATATACATTTCTCCAAATCTGTCCAAATGAAGAAAAAAAACTGATCTACATCTTGGATGGCCTGAGGGTGAGTACATTTTCAGCAAATTTTCAGAGTGAGCGTCTCTCTTGCCTCCCTTGCGCTCATTGAATTGTCATTAAAGTTTGGGGGAAATGGCAAAATACAACAAGGTATGACTGGCTCATTATCTTGTCATTGTGGTAATGCTCACATACTGTGTTTTGTTCTCTTCATCACTATTTTGGCTGATTACCTGCTATAATGCTTCCAACAGATCTGAAAATCAGCCTGAGTGAGTGGAAGTGGTGGAAATGGACAAAGTAATTACAGAGTAAACAGCTCACTCATTTAGAGAGAAAAAAATGACTTGAAATGATGATCTGTGAGTGTGCCGGGTTTAAGAAAGCACTCAGCTGGGTTAAATAAAGCTGCATACCTGCTGTGTTGACAGAGGACCTGATGACTAATGGTCAGAAAAGAAGGTTAGTGACAAATAACACAAAATATGCTTTTGGTGGTATTAGTGTAGTTATTAAAAATAAAAATGCATACACTTTAATAATAAAAAACATTAACCATCACTTTTTGTGAATTGTATTAAACATTGTGTTAATATAAACATTTAAAAATATTTTATTTTAGGTTGTTGCTGATAATTTGTAAGATTTTTGTTTTTGATAGAAATGTATACATTGATTTAGCAAAGACACATTAAATTGATCAAATGATCAAAAGTGACAGTAAAGTATCTATAATGTTACTAAAGTTTTTATTTTGTTTTTTTTATTAATGCTGTTCTTTCATCCAAAAATAAAAAATAAAAATAAAATTTTTCACAAAAAAATTAAGCAGCACAACTGTTTTTAATATTGATAACATAATAATAATAAATGTCTCTTAAGCAGCAAATCAGATATTAGTATGATTTCTGAAGGATCATGTGACACTTAAGACTGGAGTAATGATGCTGAAAATTCAGCTTTACGTCACAGGAATAAATTACATTTTAAAATATATTCTAACAGAAAACAAATGTTTTAAATGTTGTAGTAATATTTTATTTCATTATTTTATTTTTTTTTTATTTATATATTTTTTTTTATTTAAATGAATGCAGCTTTAGTGAGCACAACAGACTTTTTTTTAAAGCATGACAATCATTTCAAGTGTTTTAGTGTTAATGTTTTTACTTAAATCAGAAATTTTGTAAACATCAAATACTGAAAAAAAAAAAAAAAAAGTCTTTCAAAACAAGCTGCTGCAAAGATGTTCTGGGTATTTTCTCACAGGTCAAATTAGAGCCCACCACCAAGTCTCTATGATATTTTGGTATCATGATGTCTCAGTCTGTAAAAACTGGCCCAATTTATCTGCCAAGTTTAAATCTTAAGTCCAATTACTTAGAAATGTAATGGCACATCTCTCTGTAACCAGCTGAATGATCTGTAGCATAAACTGTGTGGGAACACTAACGCTCTTTACCTTACCGGCTTTATGAGAGCCTCATTCTTAACGGCGCTGAGAGTGGAAATGAGGTTTTGATATTTTGCTACAGAAGCGCTGCCTGTCTGTCTCCTCCTGCAGCGCTTGGGTTCAGAGGAGCCCGTCAGTTTTCCTCCTGAGAGCTTCAGATAATGACACCCCTCAGTCTCGCGCTGACGGCGGGTGACACCTTACATAACAGCCCTCTGCCTCAAACCGGCGTTCTGCTGGAAGCTCCCAGTGCCGGTTTCATCATGATATCAGAGCCAGCCACCCGTTATATAATCATGTAGCATTCCTAACCTTTTATCTTGTGATTTTGACAGGCTGATTACTCTGGCTCTCATTAGCATAGAGGCTTCGTTGCATTCCTGCGCACATAGGCCTACCGTGCGTCTGCTTCAGCACATGACTGTCAGAGGACAGTTCAGTCACAGCAGCCAGCAAGCACAGTGCTGCAATTGTCATTTTCATACATGTAAACAACTCAGTTTATCACCAAGATGTTAGATTTCCAAAACAGAGCGCTTCAAGCAATGGCCTTTAGCTCGTGTTCACAGAAAAAAATGTTGTTTTTTTTAAGTCATAATATGAGAAACGCCTTATGCAAATTAACCATGGTTTTACAACAAATAACAGCAGAAAAACCACCATGATTACTATAGTTTAAACCAGGGTAGCTACAAATTAACCATGGTTTTGCTACACTAACCATAGTTTAACCATGGTATATTGGTAGTAAACAGTGGTAATACGCAAAAAAAAAACCTATGGCCACTACACTTTTACTATAATTAATATTCATTGTGCAACCAGGACAATGCAACAGAAATATGTGGAAACTAGATTTTAAAATGGGAAAAAGTTTCCAGTGATGATGTCTCAATTCTTACATTTTTGGTGGCAATGGCGCTGAAGTTTTAATTTTAGCTGGAGCCCTGCTGAATAAAACACAACATTCAGTGAGTTTCCATTAGGATTTGAAGAGCTCAAAATCAGTTTGCTAACAACAATATATAAATAGCTATTTGACATGCACCAATGAATTATTCACAGTAAGACCAGGAAAGTTAATTAAGCAAAAGTAATGAAGGTTCAGGTTGATTTCATGTTCATGGTTAATGAATCTATATATATATATATATAAATGTGAAAAACGTATACAACAGTATCAAGGGACTAAATAGGAAATGCTGTGGAGCTCTGGTTTAGACTATTAATTGTTCTCCAAGCCAAGGGTGAACACCTGCTCAGGGCGGAGAGTTAGATGCTAATTACTTCCATTAGCATTCAAGAGGAAGGAACATGAATAATCACTGATATAAGTAGGGAGCAAAATAAAACCTCCAATCTGAACACAAAATCTGAGCACGAACAAGTCTGACGTTTAGACACTGTGCACAACAATCAGGGAGGCGCGTCTTCAACAACAGCTTGCATGGATTGATCGAGTTGCAAAAAGTGTTGTTAATGTGGATTCAGTGCTTCTCCAGGGAAGATTGTCTGAGAGAGAAAATAATTGAGATGTCACCAGCGTTTCCTCTGAAACTCTACGAGCAAAGACAGGTCAGGTACCATGTCACAGCGCCCGTAATGGGATCGTGGGATCATTGGAGTGCAAGACTTTTCATTGTCGGCAACCAAGCTTTATGTTCAAAACACTGTGCGCATAAATCACACGCTACTCACTCTTAAAAGTAAAGCCTCCAAAAGGTTTCACAGAAATGCCACTGAAGAACCATTTTTGGTTCCTCAAAGAACCTTTCAGTTAAAGTTCTTAAAAGAACCATTTTCCTTAGCTATAGTGTGTGAAAATACATTTTAATAATATAAAGAACCGTTTATAACCGCAATGGAAAGATTCCATCGATGTTAAAGATTCTTCATGATATACCAATAAAGAAGCTTTATCTCCATATCTCCATATTAAGATGGGGTAAGACTAAAAATGGCACAAAATCTAATAGTTGAATACATATTGTAATTTAATGGGGTTATCATTCAATATTTCCATAAGATATGTACATTTTAGACATCTTCAGTATTCTTTTAATTAAGTGAAATCTTTGAATTTGAATTCGGTGTTGCTGTTATTTTAACCTTCAATTAAATTATGGTTAATTACATATTTATACATTCCTGTATATAAGTCATATAATAAATTAACCTTCCAGATGAATCTATTACTGAATCCATTAATCCCTATTACTGGGATTCTGATTTGACTGTTATTGATCATTTAATGACATTAAGAATATATAAGACTATATAAGAATGATATTAAAAGTTTCTGAAAATCAAACTGACATCAGAAACTTGACATGTTGATTTGAGGTAAATTGAATGTTAAACATATTGGCCTACATATACACAGACTGAAAGACTGTGCTGCACAGCTGACAGATGTCCTAACAGATATCTTCAACACCTCGCTGAGCCAGGCAGTCGTCCCCACATGTCTCAAATCCACAACAATCATACCGGTACCAAAGAAATCACCTGTGTCCTGTCTAAATGACTACCGTCCCATAGCACTGACTCCAATCATAATGAAGTGCTTTGAGAGGTTAGTCATGCACAACATCAAAACCAGCCTCCCCAACACACTCGATCCGCTCCAGTTTGCATACCGTCCGAACCGCTCTACGGACGATGCAATTTCCTCCACTCTCCACCTGGCTCTTACCCACCTAGAAAATAAAGACTCCTACGTTAGAATGCTGTTCATTGACTTCAGCTCAGCATTCAACACAATAATCCCACAACAGCTCATAAATAAACTCAACCTGCTGGGCCTTAACAATTCCCTCTGCAATTGGATCCTGGACTTTCTAACCGGAAGACCTCAGTCAGTCCGTGTCGGCCACAACACCTCGAGCACTACCACACTGAACACAGGTGCCCCACAAGGCTGTGTGCTCAGCCCACTGCTCTTCACGCTGCTGACCCACGACTGCACTGCCAAGTCCAGCTCCAACCACATCATCAAGTTCGCTGATGACACAACAGTGGTAGGCCTCATCAGCAACAACGATGAAACGCACTACAGAGAGGAAGTGGCACAGCTGGCTGAATGGTGTGGCACTAACAACCTGTCCCTCAATGTGAGTAAGACAAAGGAGGTTGTGATGGACTTCAGGAGAAACTCCGGTGATCACCCCCCACTGACCATCGACAGCTCGCCTGTGGAGAGAGTCAGCAGCACTAAATTCCTGGGTGTGCACATCACAGAGGATCTCACCTGGTCCACCAACACCATGTCACTCTCCAAGAAGGCACAACAGCGCCTACACTTCCTCCGCCGGCTGAAAAGAGCAAGTCTCCCTCCACCCATCCTCACCACTTTCTACAGGGGCACCATTGAGAGTGTGCTGACCAGCTGCATCACTGTCTGGTACGGAACTGTACTGCAGCAGACCGCAAGACCCTCCAGCGGACAGTGAACACAGCTGCAAGGATCATCGGTGCCCCTCTCCCCTCCATCCTGGATATTTTCCTCACACGATGCTCCAGCAAAGCCAATAGTATCGTGAAGGACTCCACACACCCTCCCACAGTCTCTTCCAGCTCCTACCATCAGGAAGACGGTACCGGAGCATCAGAGCCCGCTCTGCCAGACTGCTCAACAGCTTTTTCCCCCAGGCTGTGAGAGCCCTGAACTCAAATCACCCCGCCCCTCTCTGAACCCCCATACAAACCCCCTACCTCCTGTAACATGTAACGTGCAATTCGAAGTGTGCTACACACAGGTGAGTGGGCCTGTACAAACCACCTGTAGTAGCACACTCTCCTCTATGCGCACTAGTCACTTTTCACACACACTGCTGTGTGTACACAAATCCCACAAAAGACTCAGTAATATATGTATGTTTACATGCTCATGCACTACAAATCATCCTGCACTGTTCCCCAGCCAGCTGCTTGAACTCAATGTTTCTCCTTGCACATGTACAGTACTTATCTGAAGCATTCGTATAGTTTGTATTTTTTAGTTTGTATAGGTACTTTTTTATAGATAGTATATTTATATTTATAGTCAAATCTATCAGTAGGATAGTTGTGTATAGGTTTATATTGTCTTACTCCATTGTTGTATGCCTGTATTTATGTAGCACCGTGGTCCTGTGAGGCACGACATTTCGTTCCACTGTATGCCCTGCATGTAGCGGAATGACAATAAAGCTCAACTTGACTTGACATGACTTGATTAAAACAAACAGTGTGGGATTAACTTCCTGTTTTCACCCAATTACCAAGTCTTGACTAATATTTGACATCAAATTGATATTAAGGTGCCAGCTGGATTATACATTCTGTAACAGTTTACCCAGGGGTTTACCTTTTTGAATCATTGTACATTTTGGGCTATTATAACTGAATTAGCACATTTTCTATAAGTTTCTCTTACACATCATTGTCCTAAACATGCTTTTAAATTAAATGCACATTGTTCATAATTTCTCCATCTTACCCTGCTTTCTAGTTAGCAAACAAGCTCAGTCTGTATACTGCGGTAATCAGTCATTTCTACTTCACTCGAGTGAAACAATGTCTACATCTTTGGATGATACTCAGAGAAGAATCTCTAAAGATTGCTTTCCCATGTCATAGATGACCCCGTAACATTGCCATTTTGTCTCAGTCTGCCCAAAGGCTCAGACAAGAGCACTCCATCTTACTCATTGATTTATTGTAGGTTATTCCGGTCTGGAAGTGTGACAAGAATCGATTTTACTTTGGTTGAGGAGACTGTGTGTGAACTGTCGATAACCACAGCTACCTAATCACTTTGCACCCCCACTGTTGCCAAACAAATCGACTGGACCTGATCAGCTTAAATGACACAAACTAGCATTTTATTGCATTCACCTTCCTGACAAACAATTATGAGCCTTAGCGTCAGGAAGAGGACATCGATTTACAGCAGGAAACGGCGCTCCTATGGAGCAGTGAGCCAGACTCCAGACTGTAACACATAATTACAGATTCTAGAAGACATCAAAGCACATCCGAATCTAATATTTGCATAATATCTTCTACTATGCCTAGTTGTTTTTTGAAGGCAGCGTAGAATGGATAACCTAACATCCTGTGCTTGGAGTTTGGCAGTTGGTTAAAGAAGAAAAATGCAGTGTGATGGAGCATTGTAGGAGTGTAGTCATCTACAGCTCACTTGAATTTGTTCTAGATCATTAGACTTGACATTTATGGTGCCTTGAAAGCTGCAAAATATGCAGTTGTAGGCACCTTTTAAGGTGCAAAACACATTGCTATTTATTGCAAAGTATGCATATAGTGTCAAACCACATTCATACTCATTGCATGACCTGACTCACTGCAAAGCATACTTTTCAAGGAGAAACACATATTGCTACTTCATCATTGCAAGTATGCATACTGTTTTCCCCTAATAAGTGAATGATCTGACTTTTACATGCAAAACAGGTTTTACATGCAAAAAGACATATTCCTGATCTGACTCTGCTCTGATGTGGATACTGTAGCTCTGATATTACATGCAAAACACATATTCCTATTCATTTCATGATCTGGCTGACTGCAAACTTCTGAAAAGTTTTCAAACTGAGGTCTTTTCCAAATAGAGAAAGGCCAAAGAGGCTAAATGATGATGGCTAGATCTCCAGAAGTCATGTGGATTACTTGTGGATTGTTTTTATCAGCTGTTTGGATTCTCATTCTGACGGCACCCATTCACTGCAGAGGATGCATTGGTATAAGCAAGTGGTGTAATGCTGTATTTCTCCAAATCTGATAAGAAACAAACTAATCTTGGCCTGAGGGAGAGTATTTTCAATACATTTCTTCTTTTTTTTTTTCTTTTGGGGTGAACTATTCCTTTAAACCTAAGGTATTAAGGGGTCTAATGTGCGCCCAAACAAATATTCCTCACCACTACACAACCACTGCCAGCAGTCTGAACTGACACATGATGGATCCATTGATCTTGTTTACACACATTCTGACCCCTCCATCTGCATGCCACCTCAGAAAGATGCGTCAGACCAGGTGACGTCTTTCCAATCTTCTGCCGTCCGGTTTTGGCGAGCCTGTGTCCAGGCTGGCCTCAGTTTGCAGCTGTAACCTGTCAGGAGCAGAAGCCAGTGTGGTTTGACAAACATTGCAATGCACAATTATTTTAGCTACTGTCGTCATCCTGTCGGCTTCAACCATTCTGAACTCTCATTAAAAAAAGCAATTTAGCCCACATAACTGCCACTCAACAGATGGTTTTCACAAGTTTTCCGTAATAATAAGATGGTTGCATAATTGATAAATATATAAACTCACAGCAAGAACTGGCAAATCTGGTGCAGACCATGAGGATGAGATGCAATGCTTAAAGCAGCTGGACGAAACACAATATACTGTCTTGATTTTGATCCTCCTTTGTTTAGCGACTCATTCTTCCATTTCTTTTTATGTTCATACAAATATTTACATATTAAGAAATTTACTATGAAAAGCAGTTGAATGTGTGTGAGGGTGCATTTCTTTTTTTGCTGAGTTTATATGTAAGAGCCACACGTTATATACAGTTGTAACACCTAACTTTTGATGCCACATAAAGATTGAGGGACCACGGAGACCAATTCATTTCAGTGAGCCATGTGTATTAAATGCAAGTTGTAGATCACACATTCACATCAACAAGTCCAAACATCAGCACATAAAGTCTTCCAGATTTGAAGAAACATCAGTTAAATCCAGCAAGTCCATCAGTTCATAGATATAACCATGAGTAGCATTTTGACATAATTAAATCCGTCTTTAGAGTGGAAAATGAGACCAGCAGTTCTTAAGTGAAGCAATGCGGAATCTGAATCACCAAACAATTCATCCGTTTGTTGACCATAAAATACGATGAATAGATGGGTTGGATGAAGACAATTAGTCCCTTTTGTCTAGGTCCTGTTTATATCAGTGCTGTTTCCTCTCTCCAACCAGAACCCTCTGCATTTAAACAAACATACAATCAACCAACACGTGTTTAGTGCTAACCCATGACAAAAATTATATATACACAAACTCTACATATGTACAAAGCAATACCTTACTTACATTTGAGAGTAAGAACAAATTGTTCCTCAAATCAGGGCACCAACAAAGGCCAGCAAAGGAGAAGCCATTACATGTACTTGGCACACTACTTCCTGCCTAATGCTACTTCTTTCCCCCCTTTTTAAGCAAATGAGCAACTCAGAATACAGAGCGCCCCCTAATGATAGGGCATAACTATAACATGGGAAAAAAAAGAACTACTAGGAACTAATGTGACAGTAAAACTGTTACACAGTCATGGCCAAAAATATCGGCACCCTTGGTAAATATGATCAAAGAAGACTGTGAAAAATAATCTGCATTGTTAATCCTTTTGATCTTTTATTTAAAAAAATCAAAAAAATCTAACCTTTCATTGGATAATAAGAATTTAGAATGGGGATATCATTATGAAATAAATGTTTTTCTCTAATACACATTGGCCACAATTAACGGCACCCTTTTATTCAATACTTTTTGAAACCTCCACTTGCCAGTTTAACAGCTCTAAATTTTCTCCTATAATGCCTGATGAGGTTAGAGACACCTGACAAGAGATCAGAGACCATTCCTTCATCCAGAATCACTCCAGACCCTTTAGATTCCCAGCTCCATGTTGCTGCTGCTTCTCTTCAGTTCACTCATGTTCTACAGGGTTCAGGTCAGAGGACTGGAATGGCCAGCAGAAGCTTGGTTTTGTGCTCAGTCACCCATTTTTGTGTTGTTTTTGAGGTTTGTGTTTGGATTATTGTATGGTTGGAAGATCCAAACATGGCCCATTATAAGATTTCTAACAGAGTCAGTCACTTATTGATTTTTATCTGTTGGTATTTGATAGAATCCATGATGCCGTGTGTCTAAACAAGGTGTCCAGGATCTTCAGCAGAAATATAGGCCCACAACATAAAAAATAAAGCAGTATATTTCATTGTACACATGGGGTACTTTTTATCCCTGTGTTCACCAAACCACTCTTGAGTGTTTGCTGCTAAAAAGCTAATTTTTTACTTTCATCTGATCATAGAAGCCAGTCCCATTTGAAGTTCCAGTCGTGTCTGATAACTGAATATGCTGGAGTTTGTTTTTGGATGAGCCTCCCAAACAACATGTGGTGATGTAGGTGCTGTTTGACCTTTTTTTTCTGACCCCGAGACTCAACTATTTTCTGCAATTCTCCAGCTGTGATCCTTGGAGAGTCTTCAGCCACTCAAACTCTCCTTCTCACCGTGCATTAGGACAATATAGACACACGTCCTCTTCCAGGCAGTTTCCTAACATTTTATGTTGATTGGAAATTCTTAATTATTGCCCTGATGGTGGAAATGGGCATTTTCACTGCTCTAGCTCTTTTCTTAAAGCCACTTCACTAATTTGTGAAGCTCAATTATCTTTTGCTGCACATCAGAAATATATTCTTTGGTTTTTCTTATTGTGATGGATGATTAAGGGAATTTGGCCTTTGTTTTCCCTTCTATTTATATTTCTGTGAAACAGGAAGCCATGGCTGGATAATTTTATGTTCATAATCACGCTGGAATGCTCAAAATTGTGAATATGAATGGGAATATACTTCAGAGATATTTTACTCATAAGAATTTCTAGGGGTGCCAATAATTGTGTCCAATGTGTATTTGAGAAAAAACATTTCATGATATTTCCCCCTATTTTAAATTCTTATTGTCCAATGAAAGGTTAGATTTTTGTGAATTTTTAAATTAAAGATCCAAAGGATTAACAATGCAGATTAATTTTCACAGCTGCCTTTGATCATATTTACCAAGGGTGTCGATATTCTTGGCCATGACTGTATGCATGTATACTGTGTGTATATATATATATATATATATATATATATATATATATATATGTGTGTATCTAATTGTCAGTTTAAAAAGTGCAATATATTATTTAGATATTTCTGAAAACTTTGAAATTGAAAATCCCATAATATTGCATAATGAGAGTGATGCAATTTCTTGCAATGACTGTTAGTCTTTAAAATGTAACTGCAATGACCATTCAACTTTTTTTCAGTTAATTCATTAATAAGCATTCTTAAAAGTGATTTCTGGAATATCGTATGTTTTTGGTTAAACTAATGCTCCAATATCACAAGCACAAATAAAACAAACCAGATGGATTGCTACCACACACACACACTTTAATTGTTACTAAAGATTTCTCTTTCAAATAAACGTTGTTCTTTTGAATTTTCTATTGATCAAACAATCCTTAAAAAAAAAATTATGAAAGCAGCAACACTTTCAACATAATATTAAATGTTTCTTGAGCAGTAAATCATCATATTAGAATGATTTCTGAAGGATCATGTAACACTGAAGACTGGAGTAATGATGCTGAAAATTCAGCTTTAGCATAACAGAAATAAATGACATTTTTACATATTAAAACAGAAACTTCCATATGGCTTAGTGCACTTATCACACATATTTGGCTGTGATTTAATTACACACATATATATATATATATATATATATATATGTATGTGACATACATGTTGGGCTGCATGTCTCAGAGTGAAGAACAGTGAATATAGCAAACTTGAAAATAAAAAGACAGGCATTCAACTGACAAACTCAAGGTTTAATATTCCTAAAGCAGGTTTGAATTGCCTGACAAACTGCAAAACCAGCAACACTGCTCTACATACAGAAATCAGACTGAACACCACATCCTTCCTGACGTTCAAAGACAACACTAAGAGAGAAAACATTATACATCATTACTTAAATGACAGGTACATAAAAAAAAAAGAAAAAAAAAAAGAGATTATGGATTTGTCAACTTGAATGAATTAATTAAAGTTCTGCATGTCTTACTGTCAGAAAACAGCCCCATCACACATTAAACAATACCAACCAACCTTTCACAGATGAATACAGAAAAGAAAAGAATCCAAAACAGATTTCAGTCAAGCCTGAAGGGAAGGGTGGATTACTATCGAGGTCAAACCCAAAGGGAGCGTATGACTGTAAGCTCTACAGGGTTATTAGATTGCTTGACTTCAAGAGAGAGGGTAGCAGGTGAGCCATGACAGATAAACAGAAATACAGTATCAGACAGAATATTGATCATGTGCATTGTGTACACCAAAACACACACACACACACACACACACACACACACACACACACACACACACACACACACACACACACACACACACACACACACACACACACACACACACACACACACACACACACACACACACACACTTGTGAATGAAAAGCTCCGGTTGTGAAAAAAAATATTTGAGTTTGTGAAATGGACATGCTCAGCAGGATTCTGGGAACCTGATGAATGACAATGAGACTCCGTATCTTTGGCTCACTCGTCCGGATAAAACAGCTCGATGGAGAATCCGTCGGACTCATGACATTTTCTCAAACACATACACCAGGTATATGCCTACAAAAAGACAGAGAAGGAAGAGTTGTTGGTCAAGGTTAAGGAGGGGAAATCATGATCTGCACATTATAGAGCCATTATAAACCCATATTTAATGTCATCTCATTTCACAAGGACAACGTATGTTATTAATCCCAGGTGCAAACCAGAATTAACTTTAATTCTGAATACACAAATCTCAAATTTAACAAACATTAAAAAATTACACTAAACACAACAAACACAAAAATAGAATGCAAACCCAAGTTGAAAACAGCATCATTTAACTAAATACTTTACCATAAATAAATACCTAATGCTGTGCATAAACTTGAATTGAATCATTTGCAAATATTTCATTTATATGAACCGTCCAATGCATTTCATAAAATAAAATAAACTTTTATATAAAAATTTGTTAAACACTACCGCTTTTTTACTACCGGTCATTTGGATTTTTTTATGTTTTTGAAAGACATCTCATGCTTACTGAAGCTGCATTTATTTAAATAAAAAATATATATAGTAAAAACAGTAATATTGTGAAATATTATTACAATTTAAAAATAACTGTTTTCTATTTTAATATATAGTAAAATATAATTTATTCCAGTGATCAAAGCTGAATTCTTTGTTTAAAAGAACAGCATTTGTTTGAAATAGAATGTCTTTACTGTCTATTTTAAAACACTTAATGCATCCTTGGTGAATAAAATCATTAATTTTTTTCACACTTTTGAATTGTATTGTACAGAGAAAGAAGATGGAAAGATAGGACAGTTAAGGAGATTGTGTGTAATGAAATATAATAATCAGATTTTGATACTATATTGATATTATGGTACTGAATGCAAACCACATTCATATTAAAAGAATGCCATGATACTACCATGGTATGTGTGCAAAAAACAAACAAAAAGAAAACATGTAACTACTTGAACTTTTCTGTTCGTGGAGTTGCAAGTTAAGTGCTTCTAATTTAATATTTTCTTCTCCAACCCAAATGCTGTACTTCAGGAGGAGGAATCATCAAGTACTTTATCTAAAGAAGAAAAGTGATTTCACAGCTGGGGTCTTTAATTTCCTGGCTTGGGTGCGGGCAGCGTTTTCAATTCAAATGAGCCCTTTTGCATGTTACACTCTATGAATATTCATGTCGAACAGCTCAGCTGTGACTTTTGATGAAAGTCACTGTTTTATCTTAAGTCATGTGAATTCATAAAAACCTCTGATGTGTTTCATGAAGTTAAACATCTTTCTATTTCAAAAGATGCCACTGAACACTGATTTCAAGAGGAAGAACATCACCACGTACTTGTAGCCTCCCACTCAGACTTGCTCAAGGTTCCCTGAGGAGAAAGAGCAAACCATCAGAACACAGTTAATACAAAGAAAAAATGCTCTCTGCTGAAGAAAATGATATTAGGGCTCACCAGTGGACGTCTCGCAGCAGGATTGGCAGCGATTCTCTTGGCGTGTTCATACTCCCCCGGACTGTCAGACGCCAGTCGGACCCTCTCGTCCGGAGGGTATTGCTATGACAACAAGATGACACAAAACGTTTAGATTCTGGCAAAGCAAAGATAAGGTGGTTCAACAGACATCATTATCTACAGATAACTGAGATAACGCTAGATAAAACTCGCCACTAGGCAGCTGGGATTGCAACAGATTCAACTTTTAAGTCTGTATGATGTTCTGAGGCTAAGATATTGCTTGTAAATGCAGTCACTAGGGTGATCTAAATAGTTGATAGGGTGTCTGTACACAGTTACCATAGTGATACTTTTTAAGACTAGTTGCCTGCTCACATCAAGAGAGCCAACCAGCATGTCTCTATGATGTTGTGAAGTTGAGATTTGGCTTATTCAAAATGGTGTACGGTTGCTAGGGTGCTCTAAATGGTATCTAGGGTGTGGCTAGACATTTTATTAAGTGATATGTAAAACTGCTTGCCTATCAAGTCCAAAGAACCCACCATCATACCCCTACAATGTTCTGGTGCTGAGATATGCCAGTCAACTGTAGTGTATTGTTACTAGGGTGCTGAAAATGGTTGCTAGGGTGTGGCTAGACAGTTTATAGAGTGACATGTAAAACTGTTTGCCTATCAAGTCAAAAGAGCCCACCATCATACCCCTACAATGTTCTGGTGCTGAGACATGCCAGTCAATTGTACTATATTGTTGCTAGGGTGCTGTAAATGGTTGCTAGGGTGTGGCTAGGAAGTTGCTGGGTCACTACTTACTGATCACATACACACTGCAGCTAAATTTGGTTATCAATTCACATTTAAGTCCTTAATCCTGTTCTGTACACATACTTCAGTCATTTACAGGAGTGACAACTGCATTCTACAACTGAATTGACTCACAAAATTTCAGGTAGTGAAAACTGCATTTACAGAAACTGCTCCGCGTACAGAACCAAATTCAACAACTAGTTGTTAATCACATTCTTAAACACGCATTAGAGTTGTGTCTTTACTGTATGTGCAGTGGAAGATATCACAGGGTGTGTTTGGACTCAGTGTTGACAGATCATGCTAGAAAAAACAACAACAACAAATAAGAACCCTAAGAACTTAAATCCAAATGGGTTGTTAGGGCTGGGCAATATACTGGTAGACATGATTAACCAATAGAAATGTGTTTTACCGGTAGAGATGTTAGACTATCGTCTCTATCGCAGTTACACGCTGACATGATGTTGCTGTGCTATGCGGTCTTTGCGGTTTTGAAAAAAAAAAAAAAGATTTTAGGCCATTGAAGTGCAATTGGCAGCAAAAGAGAAGTCATTTTTCTATATGCGTGCACTGAGAGACTGTTTCTGAGCGCTGTTAGAGAGCACGTGAAGACAGTGCTCAAAGAGCGCGGGATTATTGAAGAGTTATTTTTGCACGTTTCTGCAAGTATCCTCAGGAACATAATCATCAGTGTCCTAATTTAAAACTTAAGTGAAAGCAAAAAGCTGATAAAGAAAACACGTGTAGCAGTATACTGGATCCGGGCAGATCTTAAAGTAACAGCAGTCTAATATCCCTGCTGTCTGTCATATGCGTTAATCAAACAACAGAGAAAATCTCTCACTGCTCTTGACTAAATCACTTTTGTAATTTCGGAAGAAACATATATAAAGGATAAATCAACGGTTTGCCGTGCATTAAAGGATTTTAAATGCACGATGTGAAGGCCAAGAACCAACCAAAGCAAAGTGAAGTGCATTTAATGTGCGGCAAGCCGCTGATTATCCCACTTATTCCATGGTCATTTGCCAAGTTATAGATAAGTTAAAACTAATGTTGCTCTTTGCAGCACAATATTTGACCAGAAGGGTAAAAATGACACATTAGCTCTAGCATCCTGCCTGCTTCAAATCAGACACAGAGATGAAATAGAGCGGTAAGATCACATTTATTTGAATGAATTATAGCATTTATTTAAATTATCGATCGAGAGAGAGAAAGAAAGATGACAGTTGTGTGTGTTTTACCTGCTTGCTGCGTCTGCATCTCTCTCTCTACAAACAATTTCTTCAAAAACAGCGCCACCTCGTTGCTGAGAAATATAATGTAGCGATCTAGTATCTAGGCTATTTTATTAATAAAAATCGCGAGGAAGCCTTGACAAGAAGTTTGTGCGATCTGCGATCTCCCACTCTCTCTCTGTGTGTGTGTGTTTGTGTGCATCAATTAAAGCAGCGCATTAATATGGAACGGTTATTAAACTGACTTGGAACTACCTGTGCATTAAACTGTTTTACTGCATACCTGCCAGCCAATCAGAATCCAGTATCCAGACAGACCATGGAATGAGTTTAGTTTACACAGAGAAGATGCAGTGTTTTTATAAAAAATGTATACATTTGATTACTTTATACTGTGTAAGTATTTCTAATTTAGTTGTTCTACTGTAGTTAACTATAACTATATTGTGATATACATGTGCTGGTCATATAATTAGAATATCATCAAAAAGTTGATTTATTTCACTAATTCCATTCAAAAAGTGAAACTTGTATATTATATTCATTCATTACACACAGACTGATATATTTCAAATGTTTATTTCTTTTCATTTTGATGATTAGAGCTTACAGCTCATGAAAGTCAAAAATCAGTATCTCAAAATATTAGAATATTTACATTTGAGTTTGAATAAATGACCATCCCTACAGTATAAATTCTGGGTATCTCTTGTTCTTTGAAACCACAATAATGGGGAAGACTGCTGACTTGGCAATGATCCAGAAGACGAACATTGACACCCTCCACAAAGAGGGTAAGTCACAGAAGGTCATTACTGAAAGGTGTGGCTGTTTACAGAGTGCTGTATCAAAGCATATTAAATGCAAAGTTGACTGGAAGGAAGAATTTGGGTAGGAAAAGGTGCACAAGCAACAGGGATGACCACAAGCTTGAGAATACAGTCAAGCAAAGCCGATTCAAACACTTGGGAGAGCTTCACAAGGAGAGAACTGAAGCTGGAGTCAGTGCATCAAGAGTCACCACGCTCAGACGCCTTCAGGAAAAGGGCTACCAAGCCACTTCTGAACCAGAGACAACGTCAGAAGCATCTTAACTGGGCTGTGGAGAAAAGAACTGGACTGTTGCTCAGTGGTCCAAAGTCCTCTTTTCAGATGAAAGTAAATTTTACATTTCATTTGGAAATCAAGGTCCCAGAGTCTGAAGGAAGAGTGGAGAGGCACAGAATCCATGTTGCTTGAAGTCCAGTGTGAAGTTTCCACAGTCAGTGATGATTTGGGCTGCCATGTCATCTGCTGGTGTTGGTCCACTGTGTTTTCTGATGTCCACAGTCAACGCAGCCATCTACCAGGAAATTTTAGAGCACTTCATGCTTCCTTCTGCTGACAAGCTTTATGGAGATGCTGATTTCATTTTCCAGCAGGACTTGGCACCTGCCCACACTGCCAAAGGTACCAAAAGCTGGTTCAATGACCATAGTGTTACTGTGCTTGATTGGCCAGCAAACTCGCCTGACCTGAACCCCATAGAGAATCTATGGGGTATTGTCAAGAGGAAGATGAGAGACACCAGACCCAACAATGCAGATGAGCTGAAGGCCACTATCAGAGCAACCTGGGCTCTCATAACACCTGAGCAGTGCCACAGACTGATCGACTCCATGCCACGCCGCATTGCTGCAGTAATTCAGGCAAAAGGAGCCCCAACTAAGTATTGAGTGCTGTACATGCTCATACTTTTCATGTTCATACTTTTCAGTTGGCCAAGATTTCTAAAAATCCTTTCTTTGTATTGGTCTTAAGTAATATTCTAATATTTTGAGATACTGATTTTTGACTTTCATGAGCTGTAAGCTCTAATCATCAAAATTAAAAGAAATAAACATTTGAAATATATCAGTCTGTGTGTAATGAATGAATATAATATACAAGTTTCACTTTTTGAATGGAATTAGTGAAATAAATCAACTTTTTGATGATATTCTAATTATATGACCAGCACATGTATATCGCCACAATGATTATGATATACCATGATATTACTCATATCGTGATATAAGATTTTGGTCATAGCGCCCATCCCGATTCCCTACACCAAAATACTGCAGCCTGCACCAACTTTATTACCTTATAAACTGGATTGCTTTATGAACCGAGCCCAAACAAGCTCAAAGACACTTAATAAGCGTTGCTTGTGATATGTGGACAAGGCAACCCTTCAACAGCGTGCTCTGCGAAGCAGCTTCCCAAACATGTTGCAGAATGTTGCTATGGTTATTATGCTGTCAATCATCGCAGCCTGAGAGTGAGTTCTGTTCTATTCACAAATGAAACTGTAATTTAGGGGATTCAATCCCGTATATAAATGCGTTTGTCACTCCTGACACTTCAGAGTTTGTACATGGCCAATGGCTGGTTGCTGTGTCTGAGTCAAATTAGCCCATTTCCAACTCTCTCTGAGATTCTGAAATAAGTCCAAAGGCTTTTTAGTCCAATTTATCGAGTTAGCAGTTGATATTTTTACAGAAGAAGAAAGAAATAAAGATGAAAAAGGAGGAGATGATCTGTCTCACAGGGTGAAATCAGACCAGTTTCATCCAGTCTGCTCAAAATCAGGGTCTTTTTTCTGCACTTCTGGAGCAGTCATGTTCACGTTAGCACTGGGAGGCTAATGGGATTACAGCTGATTGTGAGAGGGATTTCTCACAGGGAAAAGAGGCTTGAGGAGCGTTAAATATGCTCAATTTGTGCTATTACGCAGTTATGACAGCTGTGTTCAATTGAAGATCTGTGTTTATGCGGCTACAGTCAAGCTGACTGAAAACGTCAGTCACAACACTGGAACGTGCTTGGACACACTAATCAATCAAACTTATTTGAAAAAGTTATATAGTTATCATACATAAATGCTATAATGAATTACTATGTTAGTGATAATGAGTGCCACTTTATAGTCAAGAAATTTGTATTTAAAATCAAATAAAGTAAAGTAGTAAAAAGTTGAAGTAAAATGGCAATCACAACCTGTGATACTTTTTATAACACAATGCATTCCTGAATTAAAGCAGGACATTAAATAAGTAAGAATTATAGAGTGAAATTGATAAGAAATTGACTGATTCATGAAAAGTCATCTCTATATATCAGATTTAAAAGAAAGGGCTGGAAATACTGTGCAGCAAACAGCAACCAAAAAGACAAGTCAGAGGCAGAGCAAGTTCATCCATTTTGCTGAAAGATTTAGAAGACAAACATTTTTTCTTTTGAATAATGTGCACTGAATAATAACTGAAGAACAAATGTGTATTATTACATTAAACAATTTTGATTTCATGCTGAATATCAAAGACTGTGTAATGTGGATGAAAGATGAAGCATTTTACGGTTACACAGGGCTGGGTATCGATTCAGATGTCCCGATTCGATTCAATTTCAATTCGCAAGCTCTCAATTCGATTCTATTCTTGATTCTCGATTTTTTTGGTTACATTCAGTGAATATAGTTTTAATACAAATGACAACTGACATTTCTAAAAAAAATGAACAGTAAACATCAGTTTATGAATGGTGAATTAATAAAAAGAAGTTTAGAGCCACAGGCCTGTATGTTAAACCTATTCTTTTTTTGTATAGGGTCCTTTTTTAAACAATAATAGGGCCCTATAAAATGTTCTTAATTTTTCTGGTAATCAGGTGAAGGCATAAAACATTAATTTAATTCATCATAATCAAATGAAAATTAAAACCCCTTTCTTTTTTGGCAAACAAAGGTTTACTGTTAAAATTAAGAAGAAAACAAATGTGATTATTCCTTTAAAAATAAAGATTAATATTTATTAGTATTAGTAATAGTAAAATTGTTGTTACATTGAGTCTTAAGACTGCTAAATAGTAATATTTCTGACACAGTCTCTTCAAGTTAAACCAAACTTTTATTTTGACGGGTTGCTGTGAAGAACTTGCAGCTGCTGTGTATGTGATATGATGGTAGATTTCTCAAATTAAACCGTACAATGCTAATGAAGTGACTCTCAGAGCAGCTGGAGATGATATTTGTGTTTTCATATCGTCATATAGTGAGACGGCAGAAGCCAAAAACAACGTGAGCGTCGCCCGCGCTTTAATGTGTGTGTAGTAAACAAAACAGTGCGTCGCACCATCCGTCATTCACACATTGCAGAAATCATGGCGCCTTAAGGGCTTTTCACACTGAATGCAAAAATTCGGAACGATTACGCTTTTGAATCGAAACAATAGATCCCTATGGAGCCATTCACACCAAATCCAATCAGATTTGAGCTAAGATCACGTGCCTGGAGCAGCTGCTGTTGCACAAAAAGGCAAGAGTGGTGGCGCCGAAAATCAGTGTAAACAAACACAGAAGAAGAGTATTCTGAGAGAGAAGAGAGTAGATGCCAAGTTCTTGTTATCTTTGGTTTCTGAGAACTTATTTATTCTCACATGTTCTTAATATAATTTCTGTTAATTCTCCACTGAATTATGTGATCTGGAGTGTCCGTTTTCTCCCACGTGCGCAAACGTTATGAGTCAGAGCGCGTTTACTCTCTAATGTTAAATCTTCCGTACTAAAAAAAAAAATTGGAGTGAAACATTTTTCTACACATGAAATATGAAAGCAAATAGACATGATTATGACGCTATATTTTCTGTATGTGTTATGTATGCAGCTCATGGTATTTTTATAACAATAAAGGATGTTCATGACTATAAGCTGTGTGGCGTTACTAAACATACAAAGAGTGCATGTCTGCCTATTATAGAATCAAAATCAGCTATAGATCACAATCAGAAGTTATTACAAGCACTCGATGATGGTTTAAGGTGGGTTTTAAACAAAAACATTAATAAATCACATACATTTTCAAATGTGGCTCGATGCTAATTGTACTTCTATTTATATTTCAAGATGTTTTCTTGTAAAGCATTATAGATAGTTTGTGTTTCTGGCATAGAACCAAACTTCATATAGCAATATTAAGTTAATTCTATATATTGAGCAGCAGCAGGGGTGCAAACTCGTCAGGGGTGAAAAAGGTGACAACCCCCCCCAATCAGAGGCAGAGTAGGGCGGGTCCATTCCTTTGCCAACAGGGAAAAACGCTACAGGTGACGTGACACAGATGACACGCAGATACATATTATATACATATACATAATATATTTTTTACAGATCTACACGATTCACGTGAATGACCTATTTCAAGGTGAAAACGGCGAATTTCGCCGAAAGGTGACAAGTTTGCACCCCTGAGCAGATATATGAGATACATATCTGAGGAAAAATGCATTGTTGGTCGGCGCCACCTAGCGTGCAGGCGTGAATTAGCAGAAGGCGAACATTCGTTTCGCGCTCGGTGTGAAAGCACCGTTCGTCGGCGATTCGCCTCGCTTTTTCGCATCGCGTCCAGTGTGAAACAGCCTTTATGCGTGATGTCAAATGCTACTTTTTGTAGTATTACTATAGACTTTTACCTGAGCATTGCATATCACGCATATCGCTTTGTTCTTGGTTCTTGTCAACAGTATCTCCGCCATGATGAGCTCTGAATGAATGACAGGCTTTCTGTTGTAACACCGCGCAGGGTAAATAAGAGGGTGACATCTAGTGGAGAAGACTAATGATAAGATTCACATTAATCAGATCTTGTTTTAAATGTTTGCTGAAATAAAAAGGAAAAGATCGATTCGCGGCTTCTGAGAATCGATGTCATTTTTTAAAAAAAACGATTAATCGAAAAATCAATTTTTTTTCCCCAGGCCTAATTGTAACTGTAGATAAATATAAAGAATTTTTAAAAATGGCATTTTGCAGAAAGGGAAAGGGTGAAATTAACCAGTGATGCATAGATGCCAAGCACTACCGCAGCACAAGCGGCAGCTCGTATATTGTGTACTGTGACTGGAAAGGACAGACCATAGTCTGAGAGGCTCTATTCTATATCTCACTGACAAAGCAGAATAATCAATAAAAAACGTATAGTGGAATTATAATGGAATAGAATTGTAACTCCCATAATCAGAATTAGATTAAACTGTGAGGCACCTAAAGAATTAAGAGAAAATAACCAAGAGATTGACTGATTATCAAAGGTCAGTGTCAGTCAAGGATCGAGCCACAAACCTCCAGCGCCTGCATCCACTGCATCAGAACCTTATTCTTCTCATCTTTAACTTTCTCTTCAAAGAATTCTTTGAAAGTTTTCTTGTAAACCAGACGCATGTTGTATTTTTTCGCCATTCTGAACAAAAAAGAAAAGAATTAAGTTATTAAAAAAATAATAAATGAATAACAATACAATTAGAAATCATTTAAATTATATTATCATCATTTATAATGTCTCTTCCACAACACAAATGATTTTTGCCAAACTGGAGTGTTTTTTGTTGTATATATACACAACAATATAATTCCATTTAAAACAAATTGCATATGTTATTAGAAATAAACATTATGAAATCAAGAACACGTCCAATACTACAGCACACATTTATGGAGCTGCTGCGCCCTCTACTGGCAGAGCAGGAAAACAGCAATCATGATGACACAATGTGTTTGAGAGGAGACCAGACACTTACTCCTCAAACAGGGGGAAATACACCAGAAACTCTGGGACGTTGACGACACCCTCCAGACTGAAGTCATACTGACAGCCGAACAGAGGGTATTCTCCCTTCTTCTGGAAGGTCACCCTGAACACTTCATTTCCAAAGCTGTTGGAGTCCGACGCCTCCAAACGCTTGCTGTGAATCAAGACATCTTAATATTAAAACACACTGCGAAACAACCATTTATCATTTTTGGTTAACCTGAATGAATTAATTTTGGCATTATGTTACATTATTTGGCAATGTGAACACAACTGTGAATAGTGCAATGATTGTTTTGGCTTTTAATTGGACCATAATGACAGAGATATTTTAAAAGCATCTCTGATTTGAACTTTATTGGCAAAAATGCCAAGACTATATTGAAAAGTTCAATCCATTTCAATGAATAAGTTCACACTGTCCATTTCAAAACACAAATTTAATAGTTTTCTTTTTAGCATAAACTAAAAAAAATGTCTAAGTCTAAGAGGCTTAAAAACAATTTAGTAAAAAATACATGCGTGTCAATAATACCAAAGACTTACGTTGCTGTTTAGAAATAAAATATTAAATGTCATTATTTATTTTGGCCGACGACAAAGAGTGAAAAACAAGCCTTGACTGTTATTATTATTATTTTACTGTTTTTATTACTAGACATATTTTCTATGTATGATGTAGAAATACGTGCACTACCCTTCAAAAGTTGTCTTTTTTTTTTTTTTTTTTTAGCAAAATCATTTTTTTCCCATAACAATGCATTAACTTCAAACATGACAGTAATGCAATTTATAATGTTGCAGAAGATTTCGATTTCAAATAAATGCTGTTCTTTTGCCTTTTATTCATGAATATCAAAATATGAAGCAGCACAACTATGCTAGCAAAACTATTTTCAACATTTATAATCAGAAATGTTTCTTGAGCAGTAAATCATCATATTAGAATGATTTCTGAAAGATCACGTAACACTGAAGACTGGAGTAATGACGCTGAAAATTCAGCTTTGATCAAAGGAGTAAATTACGCACAGAAAATAGTTATTTTATAACTGTAATAATACTTTTTCAACTGTAGTGTAAATATAAAGATATTACATATGCACATCACAATTAGCCCAGCCCTACAACACCTTGTGTGTTTAAACAGAAATAGATATCAATATAGTAAGAGAGAGTGTGTGTGTGAGAGAGAGAGAGAGAGAGAGAGAGAGAGAGAGATCTTACACCATCTCATATGCATCTGGAGTGGTTCCGATGAAGAATCCTCCCGGCCGGAGTCTCTCACAGGCGTTTCTCAGCATGGTGTCAGCCTGCTGCTTGCTCTCAAAGGAATAATGATACACAAACTGACAGCTGCACACGTCAAACCGCAGCTCAGGGTCTCTCAACTTCTCAGACAGCAGCTCCTGAGATAGACAGACAGAGAGAATGCGACCCTGTACTGTCACGTACTGAATGATGTGCACTGACTTTTGTCTTTCTTTCTTCCGACAACGAACCGAGTCCCTCTAACAAATGAAACAGCAGGTGAAGTGTGTGATTTGTGCAGCGCTCATACCCTGCCGCAGTCTGCGGTGATGAACTCGGCGGAGTACGTGCGGTCGTTCGGGTGACCCCTCCGTCTCATGTCATTATAGCGCTGCTGACACTGCTCGATGGACACAGCAGCGATATCTGTGATGTACAAACACAAATGATTTACAATATGAAGACATTTAAAGAAGTGCAGAAACAGAGCACTGGCGTGCATGTAGGCCCTCTTTACACCTGCTGCTATTAACATCATAGTTTGGTAGCGATGAATAATTGTGTCAATGCTCATTTGTCTCGAGAAGTGCACGGCCAATATTTAATTTTTTTTTAGTTACCAGCTTGAATTTCCTTAGGATACTGTAAAACAAGAAAAGTATATATTTAAAAGCTTTTTCCTTTTTATCTTTGCATTTCAAACTATGCTGCACTATATCCAGTTGCCTAAACTAAACGCTGTTAGTGTTTGGAATTAAAAAAAGTTATAAGTGTCTGTTTAAATGAATCAAAACAAACTGAACAATCCGTTTGCATCAATTGCAGTCAAATGTCAAACACAATGTTCAAAAAACCCTCATACAAGTTATAATATTTTGTCTGGTATATTCTGCTGTAATTATGACAAAGATACTTGTTTTCAAAATTTTGTTACTAACAGAAAATGGGAGGGTCAATATATTAAATTCATTACCACAATTATTAGGGTACTTTATTAAAAACTTTAAGAGCTTTTTATGACCAAGTAAAGAAAATGTTAGGAATAAATTTAAGAGGACACAATACATAAATATGGCCTATAAATATAAATGTCTAGACAGTATTTAAGTTCATTTTACATCTTGATTAAAAAATGTTTAAATATTTGTATTGGAAAACAAAAGTACTGAGGAAGATATACATTTTTTTGCAACGCATGCAACATTTAATGGCATGACTTTATGAATTTAAGATTTCCTGCTCTGATATAAGACCTTTTTTATTTATTTGTGAAAAATACTGTAACAGGATTCCGCAATCCGCTGTTTAAAGTATAAATGTTTATTTATTAAACTTTAAAATTCATTGGGATTGGGCTTGAGGACATTTTGCTCCGTTTTGTTTGGGTTTAGGAAATGTAATAAAATAAATTATATTGCCCATCATCTCAGGATACCTGGAATCAGTGTTACAAGTACCCCAGGCACATCGTTTTTCCATTTTTGAAGCATAAACCCCATAAAACCGATGCGAGCTTCAGATCTTCCAATGTTTCTCTATGGCGCTGAAACCTAAAGATGTCCGAGTTCCGCTCCCCGTGCAACTGATACTCGACTGCCATTGGCTCATCTGTGTTCGAGGGGAGGGGCTTACTGACAGGTCAATTGGAAAAGCACAAACAAACTGGTGAAGAAAAGAAAGAAAGAAAGACCTACTTTTTCTTCTCAATGAGAGATCCTAATACTGGTGTAAAGAGGACCTTAAAATTTACAGATGAAGACAAAGTAAGAAGAGGACTGTGTAGTTACCTGCACACACAAGTTTATCAATACGTCCTTTTTTCCATTTGAGAAGGTCTCCTCCTTTTCCACAGCCCAAGTCCAGCACAGTCACCTCTCTCCGTTTTTCCTTCACCTTGTCCAAGATCTCCGCTGAGGACCAACACACAGACCTCAGAACAACAACTCTGTGAGATCCTGCTTGCCATTCCACTCAATTGAGATCATTACCATCTAAACCCACCCACAAGCAAGCATGGACCCACACTGCCTCCTGAAACATGATCAACGCAAGCTTGTGCTGCTTCTCACCTATGAGGACACTCTTCAACCAGTTGTTGAAGTTGCGCATGTGGACTATCCTGCTTTTATTGCGCTCTGCCAGGCCACGCTCCTGGAGTTTGTTGTAATGTGTGGCCACTTTCTGACTGTGAAACGATTCCTCTGTGACCTGCAAAACAAAAAAAACAAAACTCAAACCGAGCAGAGCAGAGGAGATCAGGGCTAGAGGACACACTGGAATGTTAGAAATGCTTGTTTTCTTTTTAATACAAAATTACACAACTATGACGACTTCTGCTTTTGAGAACCCCAGAAATATGAAAAGAGACATTGAGCATTTTATATATTTCATGCATTTTGAATACATACACAGTGCTGCTTGAAAGTTTGTGAACCCTTTAGAATTTTCTATATTTCTGCATAATATGACCCAAAACATCATCAGATTTCCATATAAGTCCTGAAAGTAGACAAAGAGAACCGAATCAAACAAGTGAGAGAAAAATATTTCTTTGTCATTTATTTATTGAGCAAAATGATCCACTGTCACATATCTGTGTGTTGCAAAAGTATGTGAATCTTTCCTTTCAGTATCTGGTGTGACCCGCTTTTGCTGCAGTAACTGAAGGTGAAGTTTCTTGTAAATGCTGATCAGTCCTGCACAATAACACGTAGGAGTTTCAGCCCATTCCTTAGTGCAGAAGCACTTAAACTCTGTGATGTTGGTGGGTTTCCTCCAATGAACTGCTTTCTTAGGTCCCTCCACAACATTTTAATTGGATTCAGGTCTGGACTTTGACTCAGCCGTTGTTCTTCTTTAACCATTCTTTGGTAGAATGCCTCGTGTGCTTGGGGTTGTTGTCTTGCTGCATGACCCACGTTCTCTTGAGACTCTGTTCTTAAACAGATGTCCTGATGTTTTCCTTTAGAATTTGCTGGTATAATTCAGAACTCATTGTTCCATCAATGATGGCAGGCTGTCCTGGCCAAGATGCAGCAAAACAGGCCCAAGCCGTGATACTACCTCCACCATGTTTCACAGATGGGATGAGATTCTTAAGCTGGAATGCAGTGTGCTCATAACAGCTTCTCATTTAAACCAATAAGTTCTATTTTGGTTTCATCCATCCATTAAACCTTTCTCCAATAGTCCTCTGGCTTGTCCACATGAGCTTTAGCAAGCAATTTTCTTTTTGGAGAACAGTGGCTTTCTTCTTGCAGCTCTGCCATGCACACCATGGTTGCTCAGTGTTCTGCTGATGGTGGGCTCATGAACATTAGCCAATGTGAGAAAGGCCTTTAGTTGCTTAGAAGTTACCCTGGGAACATTTGCAACCTCGCAGACTGTTACACGTTCTGCTTTGGAGTGATCTTTGTTGGTCGACCTCTTCTCGGGAAGGTAACAGTGGTCTTGAATTTCCTCCATTCGTACACGATCTGTCTGACTGTGGATTTGTGGAGTCCAAACCTTTTAGAGATGGTTGTGTAACCT
This sequence comes from Onychostoma macrolepis, assembly GCF_012432095.1. Taxonomy (NCBI): domain Eukaryota; kingdom Metazoa; phylum Chordata; class Actinopteri; order Cypriniformes; family Cyprinidae; genus Onychostoma; species Onychostoma macrolepis. Next base: position 5,522,553 of record NC_081173.1, read on the forward strand.
TTTCTAGCCTGATGAGCAACATCAACTCTTTTTCCGAGCTCCTCAGTGATCTCCTTTGTTCGTGACATGATTCACTTCCACAAACATGATCAGACTTTGATAGAGCCCTGTTCTTTGAATAAAACAGGTCACGTACTAACATTTGATTGCGCTGAAACACCTCTGCACAGATGAACTCTAATTTCACAGTTAAATGAACTACTAATCCAAGAGATTCACACACTTTTGCGACACACATATGTAACAGTGGATCATTTTGCTCAATAAATAAATGACAAAGAAATATTTTTCTCTCACTTGTTTGATTCGGTTCCCTTTGTCTACTTTCAGGACTTACATGGAAATCTGATGATGTTTTGGGTCATATTTATGCAAAAATATAGACAATTCTAAAGGGTTCACAAACTTTCAAGCAGCATTGTATGTTGTAGAATGTGTTTGTTTCTTCATCAGAACAGACATGAAGAAATTTCACATCACTTGCTCCCCAATGGATCCTCTGCAGTGAATGGGTGCCGTCAGAATGAGAGTCCAAACAGCTGATAAAAACATCACAATCATCCACACCACTCCAGTCCATCAGTTAATGACTTGTGAAGTGAAAACCTTCATGTTTGTAAGAAACGAATCCATCATGAAGACATTCAAATTGTCGCTTCTGGTCAGTATGAGTCCATAATCTGTAATAGCATCTCCTGTTGTTCCTCTCACATCAAAATCCACCCACATATTTGTTTAGAACGTTTTTTTTTGTTTGTTTAACTTGTAAACAGTGCTTGATCTGTTCATATTTCTCTCCTGATTCAGACGAGTTGACTTTTTCACTGGATGAAGCAATAGAATGGATAGAGAACTCATATATTAGCTAGAAACAACCACTTTATGTTAAAAACGCCTTAATGATGAACTTTTCACTTCACAAGATGTTAATTGATGGACTGGAGTGGTGTGGATTATTGTGATGTTTTTATCAGCTGTTTGTACTCTCATTCTGACGGCACCCATTCACTGCAGAGCATCCATTGCTGAGTAAGCCATGTAATGCTACATTTCTCCAAATCTGTTCCCATGAAGAAACAAACTCATCTACATCTAGGATGGCCTGAGGATGAGCACATTTTCATTTCTGGGTGAACTATTCCTGCGAGCTTAACGTTACCTGCTTCTTCCTGGGAGAGGGATCTTCATCATCCCCGTCCCAATGTCTCTTCATTGATGAGGAAGATGAGGATGAAGTTGAAGTCTGGGAAGCATCGAGAGCTGATCCTATGCGGTCCTGATCGACATCTCGATCAGCATATTTACTGTCCGCTTCAAACGATCCTTTGAACACACAAACAGCGCATTTTTGTATTTGTGTAATAAAATACACATTCGCCTTTTAAATACAGCAATGGACCACAGAGGGGGAAAACAACTAATTTAAGGGGAATGGATATTTGAAATGGAAAGCAATTCATATAAATGAAGTTTATGGAGTCGGATTAAAATTGCAGTGCGTCAGTGTTGCGTTGATAATGTCAAGCGCCATCGGCACGTGTTTCCTCTGCTCAGAGACTGACTGAGACTTCTTGGACTCAGGATGAGACAAACATTATACATCATATTAATAGTGTATATGCTCAACAGCATGATTATGTAACGCACAGATCGCCGAAGACTGAATCAAAGTTGCTGCACTCACTTTTTTGCGCCATCATGTATCCACAAGCAGCGCTCTTCACGGATCTTTACCGCAGTATTTGATGCGAGAGACTCGCCGCAGCGCCGCCTACAGGCCGGGCGTCTACAGCAGCGCACTGCACTACATGCTGCTTCTCGCTGCTTTTTGCCAATAATTTTTAAAAGTAGTATAATGCGATATGGAAACATTTCACACCACTTCACTATGTAGCACGTGTAATTCAGTTGGATCTCCAACATATGAAACTTTTTTTAGTACCAGTTTATGGAAGTATGTTGTCAACTAACGTAAATGAAGAAAGAGAGAGAGAGAGAGAGAGTTATTATTCTTATTGACATTTTAAATGGTAGAATAATTTTAAATAAATAAATAAATTCATTTTTTCATTGTGCATTCCAATTAATCTCAATCAAACTGCAGCTGGGTTATTTTGATTAGGTTAAAAAAATACAGCTAACTAAGACAATAAACCAATAAAAACATGATAACGATAAAAAAAAAAAAAAAAAAAAACACGATTTTTGAAAATTAAAAGTCATCTGTTTTTGCAAATAAACTCTTCATATATACGTACATACTGTGATATTAATATTTAGTTATTTATTTTACTATTTACTTATTTACAGTCTTTAAAAGTTATAAACATTTATCCATATTTAATACAATGCGTCAAAGCCTGATTTTATTTAAGCTTATATATATTTACAGATTGTGATATTAATATTTACTTATTTATTTCACTATTTACTTGTTTACAATCTTTAAAAGTTATCAACATTTCTCCGTATTTAATACAATGTCGAAACCTGATTTTATTTAAAGCTTTACTTTTTATTTAGAATCCTGTTTTATATATATATATATCGTATTAAAATATTTTACTAGAGTGTTTTAGTAGAGTATTTTCAGTGTGTGCCGTTCATAAGCACGTGCAAAGAAAGACCAATCTTTCGCGACTCTGCGATGCATTCTGGGAAATGTAGTTCCACAGAGACTTTGCAGCACGACTGTACCTCATTACCCACAACACAGTGCGCGCGCAGTCACCATGTGTATGTAATATTTCTGCGTCTGGTCGAGGACTCTCTGAATGACAGAAGGGACGTGAATAAAATGTGTTTGCGGTGGGGAAATTACATCATGCCAGACTTGGTCACTCATGTATGTAGCTGTGCATATTTCCGGTGATCGTTTGTGTATGATTAGACATAAGACGAGTGAAACTTGGATTAGTTTAGCACATCAGTCAGTAAACATCCTTTAGCAAAGCTAACGTTAGCTGACTCACGTTTGGTGACTATCGTAACACTTCACACAAGTTGATACTAAACATTTGAGTTTTAAATACGATTGTTTTAGGAGGCCAGTCTGTGATTTATTTATTATTCCTCTAGAAAGTGTCTTTCTAAATGTGATTGAGCATGGCCAGCTAATGTATTTCTTTAATGTTTTCTTGAGGTGTTGAACCAGCACCAGTGACCTCATTATTGATGGGATATTGAAGGTAGGAGAATAATTCACGTCAACTGATATGATATTTATTATACAATCTACAGGGTTTGCCTGTTTTCAACCAAAGAATAAGTGAAATCACAGGGATAAACACATTGTAATGTACGTTAGGAAATATGGACAAATCTTTAATACTCTTGAAAACTGTTTAGTAAATATTAATAAACATTATGAATGAAAATATATGTGCTTCAAATATCAGTGTAATACCAAAAGTAAATTGCGGCACATACTGATGTTGTTACCACTATTTTGATTATTATTATTATTATTATTATTTTATTATATTATTATTATTATTATTTTAAGTAATAACAACAAATTGTCAGATAACATTTTGAGTGAAAGTTGAATTGAAAATCTACACAATTTACAATTTGTGTTTTGTAAGTCTTTAATAGCAGCAGCGCTCTAATACTACTAATAATTAAGTAATAAAGTAATTTTAAATAATTAAATGAGCATTTTGAGCTTCAACGGATTTATTTATTTATTTATTATTTTTTAAGTGACCCAGAAATAGTGCAGATTTTTTCTATTGATAATGTTGTTTCCTGTTTTTAAAAAAAAGACATCAAAATAAATACATTTATTATGTTTGTTCTTTTTAAATTCCTTAAAACATTTCTGGGTTTAAATATAATAATAATAATAATTTAAGTAGTCTCAAAGTGGCTTTTGCACCGCACTGTGTATTGTGCATCTCATACTACTGACCATCTGTTTATATCTTAGAGGGATCTCTTTAGTGCCATTTGTCATCTTTACTTTGTGTTTTTGTGAGCTGTATTTGGCCGTTGTCTTGCGCTCAGAGTCAGGCCCCTGTCAGACTGCGGTCTCGTTTCTCTGTTGGCAGACGGCTGGGAGCAGAAGCTTGTTTGGGATGCAGCGGTTAGTGTGTGCTAGAGTCCTGCTGCAGACCACTGGTGCGTCCTGCAGCCGTCCCGCACAGATGCTGGGTCCTGCGGCCCGCGGCTGCTGGACACGCCTGAGCCCCGGCCCGCGGTGGCTCTGCTCTCCGGCCTCTCAGAGGAACAGCAGCAGAGATCATCCAGGGCAGGAGGATCTGGACCCTCTGCAGGACAAATCCATCGGCCTCATTCAGAGATTCAAGAAAACCTTTAAGCAGTACGGCAAAGTCATGATCCCTGTGCACCTGCTGACCTCCACAGTGTGGTTCGGCACTTTTTACTACGCTGCAATGAAGTGAGTAAATGATGGATCACAGTTATGTCAATTTAGGTCCGAGGCTAAGATGGATGGTCAGATACTCAACTTGTTAATCAAAGATCACTGAAGAAATCACAAAAAGAAAAAGAAAAAAATAGTGATGATGATTAGCTATGGGTTATTTATAGTGCTGTCAAATGATTAAAGTTTTTGTTTACATAATATATGTGTGCGTACTGTGTATATTAATTATGTATATATAAATACACACACATGCATGTATATATTTTACAAATATTTACATGCATATGTATATTCATATAATTTATATTATTTGTAAATATATTTAAAATATTAAACGTAACTTGTTTTTCTTAAATACATACATGCATGTGTGTGTATTTATATATACATAATAAATATACACAGTACGCACACACATTATGCAAACAAAAATGTAATTTAAAAAAATCCACGTTTGCTGTACTTATTTTTAAGGCCGCACAATTTGGCTATGATTTTGTGATTGTATATTATTGACAAACTATACAGTAATTATAAGTTGTAATATAATTTTATAATATTATTATTATTGCTAAATAAAAATATACAAATTACAAAATGTAAACAATATAAGAAAAATAGCTTTTCCAATATTTTGTTGTAAAAAAACCTTTAAAAAAATAATATAATAATATTATTATATAAAAATACATTTTGTATTAATCACCTAGAATGAATTGTGTCTGATGGCCATTAAAGTTTAATACATTTTTATAATGTATATATTTTGGCTTTTTTAATGTAAAAATAAAAGGTGTAATAAAATTGATGTGATAAGACAGTTTTAATAAACACTTATTTTGCACAATCTCAATATTTAATATCTAAAAATGCCCAAAAATCAGCTTATTATTATCAGCCTAAACAATTTATTAGACTGTTTTTAATAATATTTCAGAATGGTTTATTAAAGTCAAAGAAATATAAAAGAAAAAATGTCCTGTAAGAAGCACAACATTAATTTCTAAGTTCTGACAAAACCAAGCAAAGAATAAGGAGTATGTGTGAGATTTTGGTAGGAGAGGTGGTGTTGATCTGTTAAACAGGTGTGTGTGTGTGTGTGTGTGTCGGGGGGGTGAGGTAGGTAGGTAATTTTCTTTCTGCTCGGTCATTGAATGTGTTTGGCGCGTGGTGGATTGAGGTAAATGGCACACTGGAATGTTTACTCTGCATTACATCTGGCTGAATGTGGGTCACCACTGTCTAGACGTTTGAGAAATGTGGGAGGTGGTAATGGATGCTTGAGAACGGGCTGTTTCCGTCAGCATGACCTCACTCTGCAGAGAAGACAAGACCAGGGTTATCAGTTTGCCTTCATCACCGGTCTTCACTGCCTTTAGCTCATATTAAATATGTCCATTTGGTCTAAATTGAACATTTGATTCTTATGTTAAGTATTATATTTTTAAAGTAGATATTTCAATGTCTTTTTAAAATAAAAAAGTGGATTTTTTATTTTTTATTTCACTTAAAAAATGCTTTAAATACTTGACCCTGTTAAAATCTCAGTATCACGGTAAAACTAATAGTAAAACTATTAAAACATTTTTGTTAATTGAAAGAAAGATAAAATAAAAAAAAATATATATATATATATATATATATATATATATATAAAAAATGTACTTCAGTTAGTTGTCTTATGCAACGTTTCTCATTCAAGTTGAAGCACTAAAGTTAATTAAACTAAAACTGAAATAAAAATAAATTAAACCTAAACAGTCATTTAAAAAATATAAAAATAAAAATGCACTTAAAAAAAAAGAAAACTGAGTATAAAAATAAAAGCTATTAAAAAATATCTAAAAATTAATAAAACTAATGGTATATAAATACAGTAATGCTAAAAATATACTGCTCAGTATAACAAATATTACTAAAAGATTTTATAACGACCATCCATCCCTAATCACTATTTATACAGTACCACTCATTTACATTGATGTGCTATTTAAAGCTGATTCATTATTAAATTTCAGTGATATTAACAAATTGTCTTCATAAAACGGATAGTTCCGGTCCTTGATTCTGATTGGTTGAGCCACGTTCGAAGCCATTGTAAATTACACCACAAACATACACCTTTGTTTACTTTGTGTGTTGCTCGGCAAACACAACTACATTGTTTGGTGGAAGAATACTGTTTTTATTAATATCGTTACACTTTATTTGCTCTGTTTTATTTTGTGAAAACTTACTACGTATTAGGGATGGAGCCATCGATTATTTTAGTAATCGAGTATTCTACCAATTATTCCATCGATTAATCGAGTAATTGGATAAAAAGGTCATTTTTCCTTTTTAAAGAGCAATACTAAATATACAAGAGAAAATAAGATAGGTCTCTAAACAACTAATTTGTTTCCTTTTTAGAAAAATTCAAATTTTTATTGCTGAAATTGCATACATTAATAACCATGAAAATTAAACCCATTTAATGCATTAAATTGCCAAATTACATTCAAAATACAAATATATCAATAAAAAATAAAATAAATAAAAATACAAAATGTTTTGCTATCCTTCATATTCTGTGTGGTGGTCAGTTCACAGCAGTGATAGAAATGAATCTTTTCCAATAAGTTTAAATTGGTTTTTACATTTATGGGCATTTTTACCTTTATAAAGCCTTATTTTTGTTTTGTTTTTCTAAAAGTGTGCATCATCTTTTGAATCAAATTCTTACATTTAATCAGTCAAGACATTTGGGCTGTTACCAAACAAATGATGATAATCAACAAAATTCATCTTTGCAATGCAGAGGAAACGCAGAAGCTGTGTGTGAAGAGGCATTCAGATGTAGGTCTATTTACACACTATTTAATTCAGCTCAGAGGGACATGAATGCATTTAACCTGCAGTTACAAATGCAGAAATAATATTTTGTTATTTTAAACATAAAACATTGAAAACTGATATTTACGAATTTTATGTTATTTTATATTTTATAAGTGATTCATTGCGATTGTACCGAATCATTTAAACGGTTGATTCATTCAGGAACGAAACACTGTCATGTTGCTCAGAGACGATAAACAGCACTGTTTCTGTGTTTGGAATGATTTTTGTTGGGGAAATAGAGCAAAAACAGGAAATATGGTGTCTAAAACGTAAGTCTCTTAATATAAATTTTTTTGTTTATTGAACTATTGCATAAAATCAGTATCACGTTTGTAACCATGCTGAGGTTTAGAGGTGAAAACTGGCACTCTTCGTGTGATATTGACTGACTTTCTTTCTGTGGTATTTTTATGCATAACTGTGTGGGGAGTGTGTGTGTGTGTGTGTCACAGAGAGAGAATGAGACAATCGATATGAATGACGCTTAGTCTGTCATAAAACATAGCTAACTTAGGGACATTATAACTAGCAACCATATTGATTTACGGTCTTAAATATGTCCAGCGTTTATGGGGTTGTGCGTCAGTAATAATGGTCCGTGGGGAGAAACAGTGTTCCGTGTGTCGTTACAGTAAATGGACTAAACTAAGCCTCAAGGATTTTTTTTGTATTCAAGTTACTTTAGGAATGATTTCAGCCCTACTAAGTATATGGAATAACCGTTTTATAAAAGCAACAAGCCCTGTGAAGCCATGATTTACAGTGAATTTCTAACAGCTAAGGGGGTTTTAACAATGTCCCTTAGCTGTTATAAATTCACTGTAAACCACGGCTTCTTGGGGCTTATTGCTTTATAAGAATCTTTTTATTTTTAAAATGATAGTTCCACCCAAATAAGAAAATTCTGTCATCATTTACTCGCCCTCAAGCCTTTTCAAACTTTCTGTGGAACATGAAATAAGATTTTTTTTTTTTTGTCTATACAATAGAAAGTAAATGTTTGGTTAACCAAAAGAAGATGCTGTGAAGAAAGTCATTTAGATTTGGATTGACATGAGGGTGAAAAAATAATGACTGAAAGTTCAGGCTTTTATGTGAAATGTCTTTTTATGCTTCCTCTCTTGTTCTGGTTTGTAGAGGAGTCAATCTGGTGCCGTTTCTCGAGTATGTTGGGTTTCCTGACAAGGTGGTGAAACTCCTGGAGAATTCTCAGAGCGGCTACGCACTTACCGCTTACGCCATGTACAAGGTGGGCTGACGGTCTTGTTTTTTAGTGAATTAATTGTTTCAAATAATTTACTAATGTGTTGATTTTCTGATTTACAAATTGGAACAAAATGAACTTCTATAGAACTTAAATGCTGGTTAATATCATGAAGATCAAAGCAAAATCAAGCGATTTACTGTAGTTTCAGTTTTCCTAAAGAATTCGTAACACCTTGTAAAATTGAATAGAGACTTGAAATAAAATGTATTTTTAGGCACAGTATCTTTTCATCTACAGCGCAGCTCATCTGAAATAATTTCATTAGAATGTCATGGACCTCAAATTCATCTCAGTTTCAGTTCACTCTTAAAAATAAAGCTTACAAAAGTGACTTTTCACAGTGAAGCCACAGAAGAACCATTTTTGGTTCCTCAAAGAACTTTTCAGTAAACAGTTCTTAAAGGGATAGTTCACCCAAAAATCAAAATTCTGTCATTAATTACTCACCCTCATGTCGTTCCAAACCCGTGAGACCTTCGTTCATCTTCAGAACACAAATTAAGATATTTTTGATGCTTTCCGAGAGCTCTCTGACCCTCCATAGACAGCAAGGATCCTTACGCGATCAAGGCTCAGAAACGTAGAAAGGAGATCGTTAAAATAGTCCATGTGACGTCAGTGGTTCAACCGTAATGTTATAAAGCTACGAGAATACTTTTGTGTGCAAAGAAAACAAAAATAACGACTTTATTCAACAATTTGTCTCCTCCCTATAGCGCCAATTTGGAGAGTATCACATACGTAAACAATGGATACATTGTTTACATTCAGATCAAAGCATACACAATGTAAACAATGTATCCATGTACTACGTATCTCAAAAATGGCGCTATAGGGTGACGCGGAGGAGACGAATTGTTGAATAAAGTTATTTTGTTTTCTTTGCGCACAAAAAGTATTCTCGTGGCTTCGTAAAATTACGGTTGAACCACTGATGTCATATGGACTATTTTAACGATGTCCTTGCTACATTTCTGAGCCTTGATCGCGTAAGGATCCTTGCTGTCTGTGGAGGGTCAGAGAGCTCTCGGAAAGCATCAAAAATATCTTAATTGATGTTGTGAAGATGAATGAAAGGTCTTACGGGTTTGGAATGACATGAGGGTGAGTAATTAATGACAGAATTTTCATTTTTGGGTGAACTAGCCCTTTAAAATTACCTTTTTTTTTTTCTTAGTGCGAAGAACATTTTGATATTCTAAAGAACCTTTTTCCACTATTAAGAACCTTGAAAAGGTTCCATGGATGTTAAAAGCTCTTCATGGAACCGTAGATTCCAATAAAGAACTCTGAGTGTTCTACAAGTTAATGTGACGTTGGTTCGATGTTCTCTGCTCTCCTGAAGATCGCCACACCTGCGCGCTACACGGTGACTCTCGGAGGAACGTCTCTGTCCGTGAAGTACCTGAGGAAGCACGGGTACATGTCCACCCCTCCACCCGTGAAGGAATACCTGCAGGGGAAGATGGAGGAGACCAAAGAGAGGATCTCTGGGAAAATGGAGGAGACCAAGGATCGTATATCTGAGAGGATGGAGGAAACGAAAGACAAGTTCACAGAAAAACTTCAAGAAACCAAAGACAAAGTGTCTTTCCGAAAAAAGAAGGAATAGGTTTATAGACTTACAAAAGGTCACAAAGTGACTCTCTCTCTCTCTCCATAATGTCATGAAGATTCATGTTATTTAACGATATAATACGCTTAAGGAAAGCAATGTGTCTTAAGCATATACAGTATAAAGTAGTATGTAGGCTGTAAGCTCTACACTTACTGTTCACATAATAGGCTAAACTATAAGATTATGACCATAGGTTTGGATATCAATTTTGGACTCTACTTGAAGTGTTTTTAAGGGATGAGAGTGAGAGTATGTTTTCTAAAGAGAACAGCAGGCGTAATGCGTCCAACATCACATATGTAATACTTTGTTCATATAACAACATAGCACTGCCTCTTTCAATTCTTGCATTTGTGAAATGCGTCTAAACGGCACAGACTTGTCACATACGTTACTGAAAATGAAATGGTTATGTTATAAAGTCTTGAATTGTTTGTAACTTGGTATTATGCAAAACGGTGTCGGTCAGAAGCTGTAAGTGTACGTTAAGATGTAATACAGCTTATGTCGTCGTTTAAAATACTGGAAAAAGGTAATACAGAAAAATTCACCAGTAGTGCTGACATTCATTCTGCAAATCGTCAACAGTCTTTACGTCTGGTTTCCAATTCAGCACATTTCTGCCATATTCATGCGAGCTCATTTTCAGTTGTTCATGTCTATGGAGTGTCACGTTTTAGCTTTTTTGCATAGTAACTAATGAAGGTTAATAATTGAACTGATTATTCAGTAAATGTGTCTGCTGATGAAGCACTTGGGTCGGATGGGATTGCGAGGCCTTTTTTGTCTGTTGAAGGACCTTCCACTTGGCTGTCAACAATAATAATAAAAAAAAAGATAAACAACATCATCTTATTTCATGAAGTATTTTGGCTTGGAAATTTAAATGTTTTGAACGTTTTTTGTTTATTGGAAAGGCTACGTTTCTTAAATAAGCATTTATTCTTCGTGGCAGTTAATGACATCGAATATTACAATCATTTGTAAATTGTAATCAGAATTTAAAAGTGCAGTAATTTTTTGTTGGTTGACATTTCAATATTAACTTCTTGTTAGGCAATTGAGAAAATTTACATGAAACTACTTTCATTATTTTGTACAAATAATTTCCCTTTGACGATGGTAAATTAAGTTTTTATTTAAAAAAGCAGCTTAAAAATTATAAAAATGTGAAATATTTTTTTTTTTTAACATACTCTTGTATAAAATGTACCTCTACTGACATTTGTCACAAAAAAAAAAAATTATCTTTAAGATATACATAGTGCAATTTTATTTATTTTTTTGATTGAAAAAAATACTGAGTTTCAAGAACTTATTACTTACTCCTCAATATTCTACATCTTTAATAACAATTTAAGAAAATGGTAAATTAAATTTAATTGTTAAGTGTAAAAAACATCAGTTCAAGTGCAATGTTAATCACAAATCTTCATTAACTGAAAACTGCTATTCTAAAAACAAGGAAGTTCCATGTTGGACTTCAAACTGAAGGCATGACTGATTTCAACCATGCATTATTTTGATATTCCTATAAGTTAAATATAAACATGGCTACACCTGTCATTCACATTTGCTGCTTTTCAACTATGTTGAGGAGTAACGAAGTAAAACTAGCTCAGCTGCTTTCAAAATTGTATGTTTCCATTAAGAATCTGCCATTTTATTTTTTATCAAAATGATGCATTAATTTGTGCACAAAGATTAATGCAACCAATATCTATGATGTCCATCCAAAGCTTTATTCAAGTGAATCTCATGCTATCCCATACATTACTCTGACTGTAGTAAATGCGTTCATTCAGAATGAAGCAGCTGTGAATATATAGCTCTTATATATATTTCCTTCAATGTAAAGTCCAACCCGTATAGAAAAATGTAGCAAAAGGGTAGCTTGACTGTTTTGAATTGAAGTAGCTTTTCCAGCCCTGCTTTAGTGGCTTTTAATTTAAAATGCTTTATCCTAAAGTTTTTTGTTGTTGTTGTTGTTTGTTTTATTTAAAGGCAAGTTGTAGTTCGCTTCACCTTGAAGAGCACGACATAACGACAAACACAAAACACAAAGGAGACTCGTTCTCTGGTTCTTTTCCTCAACTTTAATTGCTCTCTCTAGCCATTTGATGACAGCGAAAGAACAAGCGTGGAATCGTTTCATGAGGGACTACAACAGTATCTTTGAGCAATAGTTTTATTGTTTTTTTTTTTCTTGCATTTATTTTTTATGAATTTTTTCAATTGATTTTTAGTCACCTTTTTCCTGTAAAAGTATTGCAATTAACAGACCTCAAACTGAAAACCGCTGACATCACAATTAAATAGAACAATAAAAATAAAAAAAGGCGTAAGGACAGCAGCGTTCCTCGCTCACTGAACTGTTTCTTCTTGTAAAAAAACAAAACAAAATAAGTTTGTAGTCCACAATATAGGTCGTACAGTCCTGTGATGTGATCTCGCTCAAGGCCGATGAAGAACGTTGCTGTGGATTGGCGGGAAATTCCAGATCCACGGACCGAGATGCTGAACTCACCCACACAAGTCTTCAGTCAGTCATTCATTCAAGCGCGTGTTTCTGGAGAGGAGCCTGTCGGCGCGGAGAGCTCGGAACCAGACTGCTATGCCGAGGAAATAATGACAACATGAACATGCAGTAACGATCAGCTATGGGCTGGATTCTCCTCATTTGATGCTCTTTTATATACCACACAACTCGATTATGTGCATAAAAACAACAACAGAATGTTAACCGTTTGCCACGGATGTCCCACCGAGCCGATAAAGCCTCACCCTGAGCTGCGTTTTGATATGAACCACTAAACCTTGTCCCGGTCGGAGAGAAGGCCGCGTGGGAGCCCAAAAGTCGACAATCGCGGTACAATGATGTTATTGTTCTGCGTGGTGGTTATTACACGTCCAAACAGCTAGCAGTCACAAAATAAACTTCAATAAATAAAATGACAAGCGCTGGCATTTATAATTCTTTCTCTGGAAGTTACAAAAGCAGCAGCTAGTTATCCTTTATATAACTGCCTTATAATCAGAATATTTGTTTCATCACATAACAGATTTGCATTTACTGTATAGGAAAAAAAATATAAGTCGTCATTTTGTATTTCTGTGACCATACTGTAGCATTTCTCTTTGCAAACTTTACTCTGTTTTACAAAAAAGACAAAGCACAATTGAAGGCATTCACAAAACTTGATGCCACCGTGTTAAAGTTTTCTTTTTAATATTATCTATACATTATATTACAGTATTAACAATGCTTTCTTGTGGTTTTCTACCCATTGGGTAGGATATGTGCATAATATATTCAAGTTATATACAGCACCGTACAAATAAACAGAGTCCGACTACTGAAAGAAGCACCATAGGAAGTGAGGCACAACAAAGGTGGGGACTTTTGAGTGCAAGTGGGTTTCTATGTCTGCTTAAACATGACTGTTAGGCACCGAATTTGCTCATGTAAATAGTAACATGCAAACCTCTCGGCTGCAAACGTAAAAAGAAAAGAAAAAAAAACACATTTGGGTTCGTTTTCCTAGCACGACTATGACGGCGAAAACGCACTAATGTTAACGAAAAACCAAAACGGAGCACGAACATCTATGTCTCGGTTGGTATGCGAATATAAAGTAATGGGGAAGCGGACATAGGCCTACGTAACGAACGGACAACAGCAGCAGCAGTAGCGGTAGCAGCGCGTAGCAGCAGCAGCAGCAATACAGTACGAACTCAAACTGCGTGGTCAGAATGAGCGACGGGAAGCAGAGCCAATGACGCGAGGCCAAGGTTTCAGAGCCGAAGCGGATGGGCGATAGGAGAGTCTTGCTATTCAAGGGGGGAAAAGGTCATATAAAAGCCTATTTTAGGGAGGAAAGTGGCGCTTTTTTAGTCCACTTTGACTAAATATTCTCTCAAACCGGTCACTTTAATAAATAGCTAGTTAATAAATAGGTTTTCTATGGGAATTTCTAAAGGGAAGGCCAAAGAACGATGGTTTACAAAGCTCAGGTGTGATCAAAAACACAATCAACATGTCTGAAAGCATTCCAAAGTGTGCCATGTGATTGAATACGACTTCAAATGAAGAAAGAAAAAGGGGGATGTACCTCGTCACGATTGGTACACGTTTCGTTTGAACTGATATAAATACTGATGACAAATAAGAGATACAAATGTGTTCTCCTGTGCTGCCTCGGAATAAAACGGCATTCCAGGAGAGGAGAGTAAAAGATAAAATATGAGATCCATATATGATCGTGAACTAAAGTATAGTATGGATAACTGAAAAAAAAAAGAAAAAAAAAATATATACGCATGCTTTTTTAGTGGAAAACAAACTGTATGAGATATGACACACTCGCTCAGAAGGGGACAGGATGTGCATAAGACTACAGTTCCCATGATTCCCTTGCACTTGGACCCCATGACAATGCTGAAGTGACGTAAGTTTAAAGTGCTACTCGACAGGATGAAAGTGGCGTGTGTGTTGTGACTTCCATCCACAGATATCCATGCCAATATCTCTCACTTGGTCAGTGGAAAAAGTGATGTGGAATTTGAACAGCTCGTTGAACCCCCTCTTTTCTGTTTTTTTTAAATAAGTGCCATGATGCAGTTCGGGTGTGGAGATTTTAGGCTGGATCAGAGTTCTACATCTCCATTTCAGGAAAACGCGAAATGTAAAAAAAGGAAGAAAAAAAATCCCAGGAACCATGTGGATTGACATATGAAAAGTAAATAAGGGTAGGCGTTTCTACTCTTGAAAGAATAAGTGCAACATAAAGAATTTTTTTGTTGTTGTGAGTCACATCCCCAAGATTTAAGATATTTTCATGGCACTCAATTTGGATTTTGATTGGTTGTGAACAGTTTTTTTGTGCACGAGTCCAGGAAATGCACAAACAAATAGAAAATTTCTCAATCCTATGACCTATGTGGTCTCTCACGCAAACAATCTGTGCCAACACACGTGTTCTTTAAATACAGGAAAGCATACAAAACCAAACAAACAAAGAGATTTAGCCGAGGAGCCCAAACATCCATACAAGGCCCCGAAGTTCTAGCAAAAACAAAACGAATTTTTTTTTCGAAAAAATAAACTTTGTAAGCTTGGTTCCTCAATTTTCGATTCAAATTGTGCAAGGGAAGCGTGCTAACCGTGAAGCCACTCCCCTTTAGGTCCAGGAGGAAGTACCAAAGAGCACATGCGCTCTCTACTGCCCTCTCCAGGTGTGTCCTAGTCACACGGGTTTGTCGCGCCGGCTATCCTTAACCTTGACGAACAGGGTTGTGCTTGCGCCAGGCTGGGCGGAGCGGCTGGCTGTCCTCTGGTTGGAGGGTGGTGCGTTATTGCTGTGCTGGTGCAGGAAGGAGGCGGAGCCTGGGTACGTCTGACCCATCACCTCGCTATAGGTGGGCGGCGGCCCCTCCACGTGCGAGTTCGAGGCACTCTTGCCAGAGTTGCTGCTCGGGGGCCGCGGGCCGCCTCCGTGCACGTAAACGTCTATCAGGTCGCTGTCGAAAATGGTCCGGTTGGGGGGCGCGCGCACAGACGCACGGCTCAGCTCGAGCTGCTGCTCGGGGTCTCTGAGCTGCAGGGTACAGGGGCCCTTGTAGGGCGGCAGCTCCTCGCCGTCTGACAGGCAGATGGTGGGCGGCAAGTGGATGTCCTGCTGCAGGTATGGGTACGTGGGCTGGAAGCGGCTGAATCGGTCCCTTTGCATAAATGAAGGTGGGTTGAAGCGCTCTCCGCTCCGTGGCCCATACATCACCTGAACATAGAGAAGGAAGAAAATAAACCTTATTAGAAATTAACCCAAGAATACAAAATGCAAACATGCAGCCAGATTAATTATAGAATTAGTTAATTATACAATCAATATACAATACTGTTCAAAAGTTTTGGATTTTGTTATGTTTTTGAAAGAAGTGTCTTATGTGCCTCAAGCATGCATTTATTTGACCAAAAATACAGTAAAATCAGTAATATTCTGAAATATTTTTTACAATTTAAAATTACTGTTTTCTATTTCAATATATTGTAAAATGCATTTATTTCTGTGATCAAAGCTGAATTTTCAGCATCATTACTCCAGTCTTCAGTGTCACGTGATCCTTCAGAAATCATGCTAATATGATGTTTTGCAGCTCAAGAAACATTTCTTATAATTATCAATGTTGAAAACAGTTGTGCTGCCTCCTATTTTGGTGGAAACTGTGAAGGATTTTCTGATGAATAGTTCAAAAGTACAGCATTTATTTGACCAAATATACAGTAAAAAGAGCAATATTTTTAAATATTTTTAAAATTTAAAATAACTTTGTAATAAATAAATAAATAAATGTTTTCTAATATGCTGATTTGCTGCTCCAGAAACATGATTATTAGGTCGATAGAAAGTTAATGCATCCTCACTGAATAATAGTATTAACTTCAGACCCCAAACCTTTGAACAGTAGTTTATATTTAGCAAGATTACATATAAGTAAATATGGCTCTTTATTACTATGCACCGTTATATTGTTGTATATAGCAAAAAGGATATCATTGTGTTTATGTAGCGTAAAGCATAAATTTCAGAGCATAAATGTTGAAATATATTGATTGTCCTTGAAAGGGCGAAAAAATATAGTGAGTTTCGTGCTATTAGCTCTTAGCTATGTTGCCCAGCCATAAACATGACAGTAAAACATAAAAGCAATGAATAATATTTTGCAGAAAGGTTGAATAATAGGTCATGTCAGTTAACTAACCTCAGTGGCTCCTTGTTGCGTCACCAAACTATCTGTTGGCCATGCACAGCCGTCCTATGATACAGAAAAGAGAGGCCGATGTGAGTCGTGCATTAAGAACAAGACATAAAACCAACTTCATCCCATGCATCAGAGTTTCAAGTTTGGGTAGAAAAATAAATAAAAATCTAATTCGCTCCAGGCATCAGAAAAGTTGATCTAAATGCACATGCAGTAAATACTAGAATACATTAATATCATGCATTATTAATTCAAGACCGCTGGTTAGTCTTGTGGCCTCTAAACATGCAGCTGTAGAAACTGTGCTGTTGTCGAAATTTATGAGCTTGTTAAGAGCTTGGTTCCTTTCATGCTCTGCATCTGTTCCTAAATCACATCTTCACCTTCTTCATATCTTTTTATGACTCTCTCTCTCTTGTTCGGGGAGGTGAAATGGACTGCAGTCTAGACGAGCATGTCTCGCTCTCAACTACAGGACGTAAATCAACAAAGAAGAACCAGGGATGTGCAGAACTACGCATTTCCAAAATAAACTAGTTTGTGAGACTAGTTAGACTTAGAAACTCTGTATGATTAGGTTGGTTTAGCGTCAAGTCCACTATCAGACGTGTTTCTTAATGAAATATGGATACTTCTAACCTTTTATAGCACAAAACTACCACAGAAAACAGAGACCTGTGGATTATAATGCATAATAAAAAATATTAAAGGGTACAATGCTGTTTCATGCATTCTCATGCTAAGCATGGACAAAGTTTCAAAAAACAATTTGGACGCATAACAGAGTATTTCTGTGACAAAAATCCTACTTCCAGGTTCGTACAAGTTTCGGAGAGTTTTTTTTCGAGCGTGGCTCTTCATGACGTAAATGAGGGTGGAACTCCTTATATGGGCATTTCTCCCGGAAGAACGTGCCCGTGCACGCATCGACCGGAGCGAGAGCAAGAGCGCGCCCATCAACGCGCTTCATTCGGCTGCACTGCACGGGACTCGCTCGGGAAGAATGTCTCTAAAGAAGTGTGTTTTTGGTTGTGAGGGAAAGATAACCTTGTTCAGCTTCCTGAAGAACCCAGCATTACGTGAACAGTGGATGCAGTTTGTTTTTCCGGGGCAGCAACGGAGTTTCTCAAGTGTGTTTGTTGACGAACGTCTTATAAACAAGGCCCAGTTCGACGCTGGATTTGCACATCGTTTAATACTGAAAGATGGAGCGGTCCCAGCTATAAAAGATCCCGGTCATGATTCAGAACTGCAAACGGTAAGTGAAACGGCATCAAATGTCTGTGTTTTGTTCAGAGTCAAGTGCTTGTCACTCTTTAGCTCCGCCCACAGCGCACCTCCAGGAGCTCGGCTTTTTTCGGAGAGAATCGTAAAGCTGTATCTTTCTTTTATAAATATGATAAAACTAAAGACTTTTTGGAGATATGAAGGATGCAATACTACTCTATACTTACTCAAGATTAACATGAAATTGGGTGAAACTGTGTGTGTTATGTCCCCTTTAAAGTCAATCTCATTAGTGGAGCCAGTCGACCATCCTGACCCATCCCTAGTAACTACATAATGCATTTGTGCAGGTGTACCGACACAAAGACCCTGAAGCTGGCACGCACACTGCTGAGTCCCATATGAACACGGTCACAAAGTCACACACATGGTGATCAAACAAAAGAACAGGAACTCTACACCCACTCAGAGCGCACACAGACAGGACACACATGGTGACTGGAGAATCAAACGAACACCCACTCAGAAAACACACACACACACTTACCGGCTGCATGCCCTCCTCTCGTTGACGGGCCTGGCTGTGGCGTGTGAGGAAGGCCCAGGCCGACAGCCGATAGTGGTTCAGCAAACAGATGATCACAACTACCATTACAGTCATCACCACAATTATGATTATTATCTGAACAAACTCCAGTTCAGCTGCAAGACAAGAAAACAGAGCGAAAACCATTAGCATATTTCACACATTCACAGAGCTGCAGAAGTTGCAACATTTTTACATTTTCAATAAAAATGAGTGGTGCTTCCATTTGCAAAACTCACTGCTATGGTTTTTTATTGCTGAAAATCATATGCTTGGTTGCTTAAAATGATTAATACCACATCTAAGCTCAAAAATGTTCATTGTTTGACCAGATATCATTCATGTTTGCAGTATAAATACATTTTTTTTTGGTTCGTTAAAAATGGTAATAGTGATTACTGTTAATGGTTCGTGAGCTTTCAGGAACATCAGAGAGGCAAGCTAGACAGTTGCTTATGAATAAGTAATGACACAGCAAACCCATCATGTTCTTCATTCTTACCACCAGGGGGCAGTAACGTGAACACAACTGAGTGTATTGAGATTGGGTGGGGGTTAAAAGACCAAAATCAGACTCAAAAAGTGACGCAACAGACTAATCCACAAAAATGTGATAACATGACGTTTCAAATGGCTTTTCTGACCTACATCAAGTCAAGAATGGCGAAAAAGAGAAACGAGAGGTTTTTGGGGTAATTTTTATTATTAATGGAGCACTGCCCGCATGAGCAGCACAGCTCAATACGTCTGTGCGCTAACTGCAAGGCCACAGCTCTGATTTCATAAAACTGTTTCATAAACTGATTATGTCACGGTTCGATCTCACTTAATCGAAGGAAGGAATTCATTCTTTGTTATTTTTTTTACTCCCCTCTCCTGGAATGCCGTTTTATGTTAATTCTTATGAAAAACGATCAGGCATGTTGTTACAAACAGGGTAGACTTCTCTTTCAACCTCCTGCCGACCCTTGAACACACAGATGGACCCAGTCAATACGGACTTGTTCTTCAGTCACATGAAAACATGTTGATTTGCCACACATAAATTCAGAGAAATCTCGTTAGCCCTGCTGCCCACTGAGTAACCCAGACATTTCCATCTGACACACGAAGGTTTCGAGACAATAGAAAAACTTCTGCAAAGCTGCGACACTGAAGTAAACACCATCAGCTGTCTAACACAATCTACACTAACGTTAAGGCTAATCATTTTCAAACATACGACTACGACATCAGCAACACACAGAGGACTTTGTTTTATGCAGGAAAGAAGATCTGAATAAAATGGGTGCTTTGATGGTCTTCTCCCAGAAGCTACAAATTCAAATTCATCCTCTTTAAAGTCGGCATGCAATGAAAATTCACTCTATATATTTTCCAAATGCATGTTATATATCTTATTGTGAACATTTCATCCATGTATGTTTCATTTTATTTATTTTAATTGACCTCACACAGTTTCACTAAAATTTCATAACTGGACCTTCTGGTGAAAACATCAGACTTCTCTCTGGTGATGTATGCTGGACTTCTCCCATCGTTCAGTCCACTTAAACCTGCCTCTGCAAGCTTATCTGCCTCCACGTTTGAGTGCAATGTCCACCTCTCATAATCCAATCACCAACCGATGCATTAAACCAAATCCTTGCTCTACATTTTTTTCTTTTTTGATAATCCGTAACACTCGGATAAACATCACATTAAAGAAGAAAATATTTGTCACTACTTCCATTTCATTGCGACTTTAAAGTACTGGTACTGAAAATAAAATTAATCAATCAACCACAATAGCTTGTCGGTTGTTGGATGACTAGTCAATCATTCTGACTCATCCAGTTTTGTCAGGCCAGTAGGTTCTTTAGGTGAGCCGCCTCGAACTTTAGTTTCTGAACTTTCCATCATGGCCACTTTCTCTCTACAAGAACAAGGCCGTACCCAGGATGCAGTTGGGCCATGTAGTGACACTGTTTAATAAGCTGCGTTGGCGCTGGCTCTTTGCCACAGCTCCTCTGGAGAGAGTGCTAGCAAGACAAGGCCCCATCTGTTGAGGGCTTGGAGGAGAGGACCAGAGACCAGACGCTTCCCAGGAGTTAACCCAGCACAGGAGATAAAACGGCCCAAATCTGCTGCCCCTAACCGGATTACGGCCTGGACCAACTCCAAGAGACAGACAACTGGTGGTAGATGGAGGGGGATGGGGTGGGGTGAACATGTAACTGACACATCTCAACCTCCGAAACACTAGAGTTGTAATCTCAGCCAACCTAGAGTACCAGGCACCACTCAAGCACCTTTCCTCCATTCAGGACTGCCCACTGCTGCTGTAAACCACTGTAACAGTTTTCTCTAAGCCGCCAGGCTAATCTTATCAGAGTAGCCTCACTCTGTCCTCCTTAGAAATGGCCTGTTCTGACCCAAACAAAGGGTGACGTCATCTAATGCGGTAAAAATGGACTGTAGTCAGGGTGGACACCAGGGTGGATTCGAATGAAAAGGGCTGTGAGGTAAAGGTTTACAGTCCATTCAACAGTTTGTACTATTTCGTGTAATCTGAAGTCGCTCCGAGTTTTTTGCTCACTTTGTCAATTTTTTTTTTTTAGAAAGACAACTTTTGAATGTTCTGCCAGTTAAACAATCGACGCCTGAACCTGTACCAACTCGACATTTATCCCTCACAGCTTTAATATGTCAACTTAAATATGCCACCTAATCTTAGCATGCGTTCAAGTTATGTCGGAGACATCGTATTTACGAGTTGAACGCACATGAACGCCACCACAAAGTCGTTATTACGAATGGGAAATGAGTCCGTGAGAAAACGTGTTGGATGCAATGGATGCAGCCAAAAACTATTGTCTGTATTGACGGTAAATTTGTTGAAATGAATAAAATGATTATTTTTTTGTGATATACAATATACTATATAAATTACTTGTACAAAATATTATATTATTGTATAATTACCATAGAATATATAATGATTCAGTTTACATTAGGGATGTAACCATATGAAAATTTCTTATCACGATTATAGTGACAAAAATTATCACGGTTATCAGTATTATCACGGTATTGTTAAAATGTGCTGGAGATGTTCAAAAAGTACCGACATATAAATCACTTCAAGTTTTATATTTAAAAATCAACAAACAACAAATAAAATGACTTTTTGTTTGCATAATCACTAAAACAATAACATTACAATGATGTTCGGATTTTAAATGACAACTTGACTGACAACAGTTTAATAGCATGTTCAAATAAATAATTTAAATGTTCAAATAAAGCTTTGAAAAAGTTTCATAAAAAGGTAAACCTCACATTTCAGCCTTTAAATAAAGAAAAGGGTTAAATCAAAATGATAATTGATTAATAAATGATTATATGTGTTTTATCTGCTCCATAAATAATTCTAGATAACTTATCTGAATTGTTTAAATGTGTAGAATCCACATAAGCTCGTTTTCATCAACTGGTCAAAATGTACAGCAGGGCATGCAAATTCGGTCTGTTTTTGTCCAGACAGAAACTGCACACAGACTGAATGCAAGTATAAGTCTCTGTAAATCCACTCTCTGACAGCAGGTGGCGCTCCTGGAAAAGCAGAATTACAGCTGTTTCCCGTAAACTCCGTGGACAAAGCAGTATTGCGATTAAGAACACTTCCTTTAGGTATTACATGGAGCGAAGATGAAAACAAAATGCCATCGAATCGTTTCTGAAGACAGTCAGACCCTTCAGAGGTACATTCATATAATTAATTCATTCATATATTAATTTGTATTTGCACTCTTTTAAAACCTCCCAGCTTTCCCGCCCTGTTTTCACTCAAAACGAAACTAAGTTACTCTGCTGCTGTGCGCACGTGAGACTGTTACTGAAAACTGTGCTGTATGCTGCACAGTATTTATTTATCATGAGTTGTTCAAATCGCGGTAATCGAATACGGTTTTTTATGATAATTAAAATATAAAACGGTAATTCTAACCATGAGGAATTTTATCATGATTTATCGTCAAACCGGTAATCGTTACATCCCTAGTTTACATCACCTTCATAAATTGAATAAAACCCGAAAAAAGCAAAAACACAATGATGCACATTCTTTATTCATAATTTTGTAGATGTAGAGTTGAAAAAAAATCTTTGAATTTTATGTAGAAAAGTAAAATTGTCATCTTGTTCAGACCAAGTGACTTGAACGCTCCCGACGTCGTAATTATGACTTGTCAACTCGTAAGTACGAATGTCCCAGGAGGACTTGAACGCAGCATTACTAGCGTCCATTAAAAGTAGGAGTGTATCGGGTGTGTCTGGTCTTGATTACTTTTAGCCAAATTAGCTACTACTCAGATACCAATAAAACTTAACTTAATGTGAGTCATCAGCTGTTTCATCACTAATCTAACAGCACAATTTACATAAACCCGTAATGCCTATATAAAATCATATTCCCTGAGCCTTGTTTAACCTTCCCTGTGCTAATCGGCGGGCTCAAGCATCGAAGTCAGACGTGACGGCATCCCGGAAGATCTGTTAATGTGTTATGATTACAGTCACAAACCCCAGACAGAGCAGACACAACAAACCGTCGTCAGCCTGTTTGCGACAGGGCAGAAATGTAAACAAGCTGTGATAATGTGGCAACAACTGCACAACAGCGAGGGAGAGAGGCAGCTGGGCTAATTCGGGTTAGCCTTATGCGGACTCTCTGAGATCAGACAGCTCAATCCTCTTAGCGCTACGTATGCTGCTCCATTGTGTTGTTAGCTAAGAGGAGATATGTGCTAACACCTGTCACAGAGCCTCTAACAGGCTCTTAGGTGAACTGGGTGTGCGTTGTTCAAGCAGTCGTCACCTCGTCTCTGAGGTCGGAAAGCCCTGAAGTGTGCTAGAAACTGCGGGACTGCTCTCTTCTGCAGAGGCCATTCTGTTACTGAGCTGAAGGAAATGGAGGAGGCATTACATAAGCCTATCTGAAACTTTTTCCCCCTCTCCTCTCACAAGCTGCAAAGACAACCAAGTCTGGCCTCCAGATCTATATTTCATGAAGCCATTTCCTGTTTCCTCCTCTCCACAGTTTCATAACAGAAGGAAAACAGCTGTGCTCTCACGATCTGGGAGGAAAGAAACGGAGAGGGTGGAGGAGGAGGAGGGGGAGAGAGAGGCTGGAGAATGGGGACTGCTGCTCACTGCCAGCCATCTGTGCTCCGTCTCCAAATGTCTCCCCGGTACAGTACTATTCTCATGGAGTCGGGCACAGTACGTGGAGATCATGTCATGAGAGATGATCCAACAGTTGAACTCGCAGCAGTGAGGGAAACTTAGAATGGGCTTTGAATTCATACCAAAGCACACATTACACAACAGATTTCCAAGGGAAAGAGCGTGTGTGCAGTGAACGACTAATTTCCAAGTGACTTCATCGGCATGGCAAGACAGCGGGGACGAGAGAAAAACATTGAAAGTTTCCTTGCGTCCTCTCTAGTTTGGGCCAGCTCGTGTTGCAGCCTGCAGGGCGTACAAACGGCACTAAAAGTGAGCATCCCCAGTAGATTCCATGCACAAACCTACAGCCACCCATGTTGGCATCATGACTGCGGGTTGCACTGGTAACTGGAGAAAAAAAAACAGAGATGGACATATCCAGTCATAATACCACTGCTTCATCAAGCACAAGCCTTAATCTAGTTAACCATCCATTCACTCACGTCACTGCGCGCACCAGACAACAAAGGCATTATGGGAACTTGAGAGGGGACGCATTGCCCCCTCCTCCTGTGTTATCTGAGTTGTCCCATCAGAATGCCAGACAAAAGGCAAGGGCACAAGCCAGACGCCCATGTGGGACGGAGACTTGCGAGACGGCAGGTTTCACCCAGAAACACAATCATATGGGAAGACTGAACCACGTCTCACTGCTGCAGTAAATGCCCCTTTCTGGAACATTCCCTAGCAACATGCTATGAGTCACTTTATGAGAGGCTGTGGAAGGGGCAAAATAACAAAAGAAATAAAGGCAGAAAAAAAATATCTGCAGAAGGTCGCTAGACCGAGGTACTGCTATTTCAGTAAATATTTGCAAGCTACAACTGTGCGGGACTTATTCTATTCAGAAAAGACAGAAAGAGGCATCTAAGCATTGTGGAATTTTTTCGTTCTTCTGTTTTGGGGAAACTGAGAGAAAGGGGAGGGGGAGCTTGTGAAGTCTTTCACCAGAGCAGCCCTTTTCTGGTGTGACAGACATTTTCCATTCACACACAAGGTGTATGAAAAAACACAAGAGTGCGAGAGAGACTGAGAGTATGTGGGAGACAGAGAAAAGGAAAGAGAGAAAGTGAGGACACTTCAATAAACTGAGTCTCACGGAACAAATGAGATCAGAGAACAACTCAAAGAGCCACCCAAAAAAACAAAGACGGGCCAAATCTACGGACTTGAGGAACACCGCATTCAATCACTGAGTAAAAATGGTCGCAGTGGCAGAGATAGCAGGAAGTGCGACAGAGAACTAGGGCGCATTTAATCGTGCCAGTGGCAGGAGCTATTCGTCTGTGCCTTGCTGGCAAAGCGGCACTGTCACCTAAGCAGGGCACAAGCCACTGACCTCGCTCTCTAATCTGAGATAAAGCGCTCGTATTAAAGAGATGCCCCATACGGGCGCCAGACACGTCTAGACTCCCCATGCCATAACACCCACTTTTCTTTAATTATTTAACCTCCCGGTAAGACTGTACAAGATAAGCTCTGCCTGGGCCCAGACACCACCTGCCACAGAATCCCACTATTCCCACCCCCAACCTACAGCTCATCTCATCCCACTGGTGACACCGACTCACCACAAATATTGTTTTACACCCCTCTCCTCCTCTTCTTCCATTCAACACCCCCTTCTCTTCCTCCTCCACCTCTCACTACCGTTCGCCCAGGCGGATTGAGTCATATCCCCTTGAAACAGGACCCAGCCCTGGGTTTAGTTCTTCATCAAATAGTGTTTGGTACATGATGTTCTTTCTGTAGTTCTGACGGCATGACAGAGCTCTTCAAGCACTCTACAGCGCAACAGTGTGTGTGTGCCGACAACGGACACATGCTGCGTACAATATACATCGTCCTCCGGTGATTTGATTCCTGGTACACATGTGTATACTAACACACACTTAAAGTTAGGACAAGCTTTCATCCTCATAATAATGTTTTCACCCTCATAATCAATGTTATTCCACCGTGAGGCTGTTCCACATTGGTGGTCTCGGTCCACAGGGAAGTCTTGAGATCAGGCATGCTGGGATACTACGCACTCTGCTTAGACCAACTTATTTTAACTCACATCCTGAAGGGATGAAAAGAATTCAGATTTCTTACCACCTATTATAAAATTGCAGATGATCGAGGGTCTGTTCCAAATCTCTGTGAATGCAGGGTTTTTAGATCTATGCATTGAAATATTTCAACTTGTGCAAAACCAAGTGTACTTCCATAGTACATCCAGAATATTCAATCATGGGAAAAGAAAAAGTAGGAAGGGAATTGATTGGATTGTGATAAGTGGGCATTCAATACCAGAATGAAGTCAGACCATGTGGTGGTTTATTACATTAATGCATTACTGTTTGGCAACATTTTAGAAAGGTTGCATTGCCTACAACAGTAGCCCCAAAATATGAAGGCTAAATGATTAATATTAACTAATAGCCCACAAAACCTAAGTGACGTCAGATGAAAACGAAAGTCAATTCGTGGCAGAGCAGTTTGATGAAAGGAAGACATTTGTTTTTGCATTAACATACACTGACAAAATGCACAACAATACCAGGAATATGTATTAAGAAAGGGTCGATTTTAATTTCATTTAGACTTTAAAATTGGTTAACATGCCGCAGAGGAGGGAACAAAAGCAGAAACAACACAAAGATGTTTAACTGGCTGTGTTTTTTTGTACTGCACTGGTATCAGTGAGCCAATCCCTCATTTTTGGATCAAAAGATTAAATTGCCATAGTTACCCTCATTTTGAAAGTTCCATTTTTCTCCATTTTGTTTATCTGCTCTGCATGAACCAAACAACATAAATGATTGGAGAGCAAATGGCTTGGTGGCTCTTACAAGTGACACAGTGCAAATAGCTCTAAAACATGCATGTGTCACGCTGCCAAACCCCAGACAAACTCTATGGTTTCCCTCTGTGATAATTTCCATTATCTCTTTGGAAAAGTAAAGAAAGAACGCTAAGCCATGATAGCTTTAGTCCTGGCAGGAGAACATCTTCTAAACATAGTGCTGGGAGACTCGGAGAATAACTGCGAACGTCAAGTCAACAACATGATGATTATGACGGGGTTCAGCATGTGACTTCACTGACTGCTCTAATACGAGAAGTGAAGGTAAGAGCCCATTCTATCTGAACATTGACTCACTAGATTAACACACAAACAACCCCTCGGCCTCCACGCGCTCCCTGAGGAACATACTACCTCCAGTGCATCATCTCCTACGCAGCTGACACTGCCGTACACGCAGAGAGAATGAGTGGTTGATGAACGGGACCAAAAAAGAACTGGAAACAAAAAAAGCATGACAGAATAAAACATGCTAGAAATGTCCTTGATCACAGAATGGACAGTTCTTATCTTGGAGGCTGATTGGTCAATACAGTGTTCCAGCTGTGCTAAAATACCCCGTATTGTAACAACTCTGAACTGTATCACTATATAATCTATATACACTGCACAGTGCGCACCTCCCAAAGATGCCAACCATCAATCTTAGTTTACATGTCTGAGAAAAAAACACCTCAACATGAATTTGCTTAGATTTTATAAAAGCAATAAGACACTCAGGCTTGTGATACAATGTGAACCATCATAACTTACAAATTGTAGTTCATTACTGATTCCAAATTACATGACAAAAATTGTAGTAAGTAACAATCTGTTACACATTTTAGGTAATGTAATCAGACTACTTTTCGATTACTTTTGACCTAACTCGTTTATCACATTGATTTAAATGGTATAATCTTGTACCAAAGTTATATAAAAATACAAAGAAAAAGAAAATATATTCAATTCATTGTTATCAACATGAAGTGCATTAAACATTAACGAACTCAAATAATTAATTAAATCATAAAAATTTAAAAATTTAAAAAATCATTTTAAAATAACATTAATTTAAATAAAACAATGACTAAAAAACATAAGTATTTTATTTTTTTTACCTGCATGTCATATGACCATTAACCAACATCAGACAGCCATGAACATGCAAATGGGATACTTAATTATTAAAATATTCAGCGGTACTATAATATATATTTCTTGATAATTTACTGCAATTGTGTGAACAATATGTAATAATGTAATCAATAAAAAGTAACTGTAGTCTGATTCAGAGTATTTTAAAATGCAATTTAATCTAATTACAAGTACTTAATTTTTGGAATCTGATTACGTAATCCAGATTATATGTAATCAGTTACTACCCAGCCCTGGTTAAGGGTTTGCAGTTACTTCACTGCACTCTTTAGCCATAACTATACTGACAATACAGGATGTCCTCTCATATCCTTTTGGTTAAGTATATTGACAGGTAAAAACAACACATTAATTGTCTGGTCATTCACTTATGGCCCAGTGCGGAAATCGATATTCGATTCCATAACTGCACTTTGCAAGCCATTTGCTGGATAGTTTGTAAAAAGAGTTGTGCGGCATGTTGGGACAGGGAAAATACTCATATTTATACCCAGGATCCAAAATTTACTTCTTGATACCTGCCAATTGTAGGCTAACAGAGAACATTTAATGGCCATTAATAAATCCTACCATGAAACTGCCATGTATTCTGCATTATTATTTAATGTAAATATATTTTTTGTCTTTGAAACTATTTAGCTGTGTTTTCAACAAACCGCACAGGCCACTTGCATCATAAACCAGCCTCACTTTCTCAGCAAAACTGCACCAGTCATAACAATGTGAAGACGGACAGTGAATTCGTTCTTATATTTTCATTTTGGTGGCTTAATGTGAGAAATATTCTGAATGCATGTCATCACAAGTTCTGGAGGAAGAAACAATGTTACATTTTAACCTACATTTGGCAGTTAAGTTTTGGACCCTGTTTATATATATCACAACATCTACTATAACTCAGGCAGCATCATATATGTCTAACAGGCAATTTAAGTGCTTATTTTTCCCAGACACGCCAACTGCTGACTGTCTTTATAAAATAATGCTCCCCCATTCTCTCAGTTTGGGGTCAGGTGCAGAAAAGGGGTGACCGACATAATCAGATCCCCGACAGACTTTCAAATGAGGGTCAGGACACATCCCTCCCCCAATTTCAGCCACAATAAACACAACAACAAAGCTATAATGTGATGAGGGTTTAATGTTGCTATGTTTGTATATAATAAACTCTAGAATGCCACGTGAAAATAAAATACAGTAATACTGCAATGCATTATGCAATGGTTTTGTAAAAAATAAGTACAACTGAAAATATCACAATGACTTAAATGCAATTACATTTCCAAAAACCTAGCTTTATGTGCCCTCAATAATTTGTGCATCACTCAAAAATAATGTCCCTGTTGTTACATTAATCATGTAATAACATATATATATATATTTTTTTTTAAACATATACATTACTAAATACAGCTATTTACCATGCATTGTTATATTGAGGCATATTAATAATAATAATTCTTCCTTTATAAAAAAAAAATGAAAAAGATGCCTTTGATTATTTTTATTAAGATTTTGCTAATCGTTTTCAACATTTACTGTGAAACAATCACAACACAAAAGAATTCCACAAATCCAAGATATTCAAATGATTAAATAATCCTTTATGTTTTAGCAGGTTCTGTTCCAGAAATTGCCAATGCAGAAGAGATTGTTTTTATATTTAAATCAGGCAGCCTGCACTCCACGAGGACGAGCACGATGAATGAGAAGCTAAGGGTTACGGCAGAGACCTTCTGACCTTTCAACCCTGAGAGCAGGGGGTAGGAGGGCTGCTGTCTGAGAGCAGGACCCAGTGCATGCATGCCTGATGAGAGGGGATGGGTGTGAGACACGCAGTCTGATAACATCACGTCTGATCTGATTCTGTTGCGTCTGCTGTCTGCTCGGCTGTCTCTTTTGCCCCGAGCACCAATGCACCATTTTACAACAACAAAAAAAGGCAGCGGAAGGGAGGCCAGACGCTGTGTGTGTTATGCGGACAAATCGTTTACATTCCTGGGTAAAAGCTAAACAGCGACGCTGCTTTAGATAGGTCTGTGTTCTGCCACGACTGTTCTGAAAACCACACGCAGGATTTTTTAAATCCAATGTCTATGTCTGCATTAAAAATATGTTTTTCTTCTATAAACGTCTTTTTCTTGTATGTTCTGTTTTTGCATTCAGACAATTAAGGGCTATACAGCTAACCACACACACACACACAAAAATCCTGAGCATGTGTATCTAAAATGTTTTGCATGTGCTCGAAACAGAGAAACTGCATTTAAACTTGTATTTAAACCTGAACTAAAATCCATTTTAGAAACTTATTGTTAGATCTATATTTATTTTGACCAGTAAAAGCCAATAAATGTACTAATATTTTGACCAATAACCAAAACATATGCTAGTTTTTAAATCTAATTAAATCAAAATGAAATAAACTTAAAATATATGCTAGCTTTCAAATGTTGTGCACACCAAGCCTGCATTTATTTGGTCAAAAATACAGTAAAAACAGTAATGTGAGATATTATTACAATTTAAAACAAGTGTTTTCTATATGAATATATTTTACAATGTAATTTATTCCCGTGATCAAAGCTGTATTTTCAGCATCATTACTCCAGTCTTCAGTGTCACATGATCCTTCAGAAATCATTCTAATATGCTGATTTGCTTTTTTCTCTTTTTTAACAATTATTTTCATCAAGCATTATTATCAATGTTGAAAACAGTTGTGCTGCTTAATAATTTGCTGTTGAATCCAAAAATGAATTTTTTTTTTTCAGGATTTATCAACAACGTTTTGAACAGTAGTTTATTTTTAGTGATTTCTGAGAAAATATAGTTTAAAATAGGAACTCATTTTTAATTTCTAATCACTCTCTTGATCTTTATTTAATATCCTAATGTTTTTTGGCTTAAAAGAAAAATGGATAATTTTGACCCATACAATGTATTTTTGGCTATTACTACAAATATACCCCAGTGACTTAAGACTGGTTTGGTGGTCCAGGGTCACATATTTAATTTTTTTTTTTTTAAAACACTAAACAACACACAACTGCCACTGTGTTGTGCCTAAAGGAAACGACCTCCAAATATAAAGGGCTGACATCAGACCCAAGTCTGGTCCTCTGGTTACACAAAAGCCAAACACAGGCGAGAGACGTGCACTCTTAAACCCTATCCATTATCAGCACACCCCCATCAGACAGCATGAATACATACAAGGGTCTGTCCACATACGACCCGTACAAAACACACTACACCCCCTCCCCACAACCCCCCAGCATGACTACCAATCACCTCTGAGCCCAGTCCCCGGGGCCCGCCGAGAGTCCCAGAGGGTGGGTGGGGGGGCCAGACACAAAGGAGGGGACCATGGCCAATGTCAAGGCTGGCTGACTGCTGCGGCTGAGGCTCAGCTGCTGCTGTCAGAGGGCAAAGCTCATCGCTGGCAGGAGCGGAGGGTGACACCCGGAGCTGGCCACTCTTTGCCTTCCAAAGACACCCGGAATACCGCGGTGAAACGACCCGACAACACTCGCATAAACAAACAAACAGAGGCTGACTTTGAGGCTATCCAGTCACCAGAGAGCGACTAAAATAGTGATGCTAACTTAACTAATAGTAAATAGTAACTAGTAAATTTCACATTTCACAGTAATTTCACAAAATGCACTGAATTAAACGTGAAATTTTGAAGTAAAAAGAGTGAAATCGTACTTGTAAAATATACATGGATAATTTTTTTTTAATGGCAAAATTTTAAGCAAAAGCTTTTCCATTAACATTTATGATACATTAACATGTATGATTGTCTTTTAGGAAAACGCAAGCATGAAGGTCTACTGCTAAACCTAACCTTTGGTTGGGTGCAAACAGATCATAGGAAAACAAATGAACAAGATCATACATATTCAAATGAATATTCAAATGAACATATTTGTGAAAAAAAAAAAAATTACTAGAGATTGCATTGAAATGGAAAAGTCTTGAGGGGAAAAAAGGAGTGAATCAGTTTGTTCATTCTAGTGAATCATTTTTTTCCAAGTGATTCATGTGAATAAATCAATATAAAAACCAATTCACAGATTTAGGTCTTCTTTTTTCAGTTAAATATTTAGTCAAATACTAACTACATTAAGTTTTGGTTATACAAATTAGAGGGCAATTTATTATTATTTTTTTTAAATGTATTTACTTTGAGTAATGAAGTTTAATATTTGTTAGTGCCCTAATTGAGATGTAAAAAGCCTCAATGTTGTGTGGCAGAAAAGTAAGGCTCTGAATAAATTATACATTATTATGTTATATGGTTGCATTGTTGAAAAGAAAGTTTCAATTTACACCAAAAAAAAAAGATGTATACATTTCTCAAATAATTACAAAGAATGGCAAGTAATGCATTGAATAAAACATGACATTTTGAAGTAGAAAGACTGAAATGTACTTTCTTGTAAAATGTACTCCAATAAAATATTTTTTTTTCACAGTGTAGTAACCTTTTTTATCAGTAGTTGTAGTAAAAAATAGCTTGTCAGTAGTTCTTTGAACTACTTATAACTATAAGCGGCTTGTAGTTTGGAAAGGTTTCAAAGTAGCTTCCTGCCAGTCACATAGACGCATTTTTCAGTCGCAGTCCAAGAGACACATTTCATTAGCACAGCGTCGTTATCTTGGTGGAGTGGATCTTCGGTAGGTTTAATGATCTGACGGAAATGGAATGGTGCATTTTAGTGCGTTTCGTTTTAGTACTGTTGTAAAAGATGAATCTAGTTACCCCTCAGCAGACCGACCCACCCACTGTGTGCCTTAAAACCATTTTGACATGACACCGAGCACACACACACACACCCTCCTCGGAGCGAGAGCAGGCCATACAAAGATTAGCAGGAGGGGTTGACAGCTGACCTCCGGTGTGACCTCCTCACACTCGCTCACAGACGCGCACACACCGCTCGTGCATTAGGTGCATTAGGTTATTGGATGGAGCGCTGTTATGGCCGGGCTGGGCCTGTAAAGTCCAGTTTTGATTGCCCTGCCCGGGGTTACTGGGGCAGGGGTGTGACCTTGAGTCTACCCCGGAGCCACGCTGGAGAGGAAGAGCAGAGCAGAGCGTGCATATTGTATTGGATAGAGCGCTAGGGCCCACGGGGTCGTTTGACTGACACCTCTCTAACAAGGCAATTACTGATCTCTCCTATGTGTTCGCACACTTCACACAACTGCTCTGCTCACAAACACACATTGTGAATCACTACCACACATTCTCCGCAACTTCACTTAGTCAAGAGCTGGGAGTAATAATGAATGAAACTAAAATGTTGCACCGATAATTGGTGATCATAAACCAGAGTGTTAGCATTTTTTTAAATGTTATTGATAGGCCAATATTTAGTGAATATACAGATAATATAATATTGTTTTGAAGAGTAAATTTGTATGTAAAATTAAAAATCGGAGCTTTCAAGATAAAATGGTAAAACAGTACCGAACAAATTTGGATGCGTGTTCATATGTTAAAAAGTGTTAAGCAATTATTAATATTTTCCACAGTATATTATAATGCTTTAATTAACAAGCATTATGAATTGTAGATTTAGTGTAAACTTTATGATTTTTGTAACAATTGATACTTCGCCAAATTTACCAAAATGTATAATGAATGAAACTAAAATGTTGCACAGTTTATTGGTGATCATAAAACAGTATTAAATTATTAGATTTTTCTTTCTTTCTTTCTTTTCTTTTATATTTTATTTTATTGTACTAATATCCAACTAGGCCAATGTTTGGTGAATATACAGATAATATCTGTCCTGAAGAATAAATTTGCATATTCATGAAAAGATGAAAAACTGTATATAAAAAATACATAATATCAACCCATGTACTGTTATCAGTTACAAGAGAAAATATAATGTTTAAAAGTATACTGAACAAATTTGGTATTTGATATTGGTTCGTACATACGTTAAAAGGTGTTAAGCAATTATTCAATTTTTCTACACTATATTACAATGCTTTAATTCACTAGCATTCTTGATTGTAGTAAACATGGCTTTGTTCATTTTTGTAATAAACGATATTTAAATCTACACTGTTACAATATAAACAAATAAAGTGTTTTTTTTAAGTTGCAAATTAAATGAACATTATTGGAGTATGTTTAAAAATACTTTCAATTTCTCTTAAAAAGAAATTCTCTTTCAAGTTTAATTTAATGTGTTGCTTGCCATTTCTTTGTAACTATTTGTGAAATTTACTAGCAATTTCTGAGTGTAAATTGTTTGTACACCAAATTTTTTCAGTGTATCTAAAAAGAAAAAGAAAAAGAAAAAACATACCGGTTATCAGTTATAACAAAAACATGTGGTGTTGGCCAAATTTGGCTATTCATGCAAAAATGAGGCTATTATCATAATTATTGCACTAAAAGCAACTTCAATGCCAAGATATAACCTTACTAACCTAAACTGACTGAATCACCTTTAAAGACATTTTAAAACATGTTACGTTAAGCTTAAAAACACAACAGCCTCCCACGCTCAACTTTTACTACCATATTTCTAAAGGCAGCATCTGTAATAAATAGTTAACAACACAGACAGAACCTCTGGCCTCTGACAATAAACACTCGACTCTTGTGTCCCGTCTCAGGCCTCACCCTCCAGCCTCAGGCCAAGCTTCGGCCCGCCAGTGGAAAAAAAAAAGGTGCCAAATTGATGCAGAGATCAGATATTGACGAGGATGGTGTTTTTGTCCCCTGCGTATTCGTTACATATGAGCTGCGC
The DNA here is from genome assembly GCF_012432095.1 of Onychostoma macrolepis. NCBI lineage: Eukaryota > Metazoa > Chordata > Actinopteri > Cypriniformes > Cyprinidae > Onychostoma > Onychostoma macrolepis. The sequence goes on from NC_081173.1 coordinate 5,557,321, forward strand.
CGCACTAGTGAGCCGAATGCCAGTCCAATATCCTGTTTCTCCATTCTGGTGCTTGACTTTGGCCGTTGCCCCACTGGAAACGGACTACACTAACGCTGTGTGTGCAGCCATTTGCGAGCTAGAAAGAAAGACGCACGATCGTGCATTTCTTTTGCCATGCAGCACGTCTAGCTATGCAACAGTGCTGTTCCACACGGCGCACTATTAATAGCCGGGTTCTGTTTTCACTTGAAATAGCCGTATGGTGTAAGGCCTTTGTCAGATAAGATAAGCAGCCTTTCACTCGCAAAACCTTAGACGCAGACTGTGCCTAAAACAGCAGACAGAACAATGGCTAATATGAGGCCAGACCTGGAAAAGTCGAGAGGGAAGGAAACTCCTAGAATCCAATAACATACACATGCATGAAAATGCTGAATGCTAAAGCTAATACGCCACTGATTACACAGGCAAGTTTTGAATGCTGAGCCCTGAAAGGAGTGTCCTTTTTGAGATTTGGTGTGTGTCTGCTGTGTCACTGGCTCCCCCGGTTTTCCAGCCCTGAATGCAGCCAGCACTGCAGTAGAATCTGAGCGCCAAGTCACCAGGCATTCCACTGTCTGCACGGCCCGTCCCGTCCCGTCCCGAACACCACAGCACAGACACGGAAACCCACAAATGCACTCTCACACTCACGTGCCAACACATGCGCACACACACACACACACACACACACACACACGTATATATATACACAGTATAGGGTTGGTATGCTTTATCATTCAGGAACAAGGAACATACAATTTGTGCCAAGACCACCCATAAAGCATGAGTAGGGAAAATTAATCCTAACAAATAACCAAAATAAAAGTGAATGTATGTAATGTAAGTGAATGAAAACTGTCAAGAATGAGTATGAAATAAGAAATTATATTTTGTTTAAAGAAAATAAAGTAGATTTTAGGACCATTCAATTTGCTTGCATTGTGTCATTTTCATAAAAATGAATTGTCTTAATGCAAATAAGAAACAGTCTTTAATTTATGTAGATTTTTTAAATTGTATTACAGTGTTGAGAATTTTCCAGTGTTGCACATTTCCAGAGCTCTCAGAAGCAGATGTCATCATAATTGGGTAGATTTCCATAGTAGTAAATAGAAAATTTAAAAAAAAAAAAAAATTGTGTTATCTTTGCTTCAGTATAGCAAAGGATCCATGGCAGTGTTTTTTTTTTTTTTTTGACTTTGCAAAAGAGGAAAAAAAATAGAATAATACAGAAGAGCAAAAGATTCCCTCAGCCGTTGTATTAGAAACACTCACACAGCAACATACTAGTTTTTTTGTAATTTAATACCAAAATAATAGAACAAAAAGTATAGCGTTATAAATGTACATTAATGTTTTTAAATAACAATATATAAATCTAAAGTAAAACAGCCTTTCGGATTTGTGGTTATGCAAATTTATGGGGGACTGTCATAAAAATAATGCCAAATTTCAACTGGCCGATAAACAATGCAAAATTCTTAATGGCGCTTTAAATTCTTTATTCAAAATATAATTTCACTTTTTTTTCAGGGTGAAAAGTCAATTGTTTTCATGAGATTCGCCAATCTATCTACCCATCTAATTTCTCTTGTCTCTATTTTTTTCAAAACACAAACCTTTTCCAATTTTTCTCTGATTCTGTCTTATGCAGTCCTCACTAGCCGAAGGACACTGCATATGCATCATACATCTTACAGAACAGAAATCATTTCAAGTTCATGAGCAAATGAAAAGTTTCTGGGTCAAGACATCAGTGCCGTCTACCAGGGGGCTTTGAGAAGAGGGACGATTCTTTTATATGGAGGTTTACTTTTAATAATTCATCCCATTTGCGGCAGAAATAGCCAGTGCGAGTACTGATTATGACAGGCCCTTTTGTCCTCTGTGGATTCAGACAGCCCAGAGTCTCAGCCGGACTTGAGTAAGACAGTCTGGGCTGAAGTGGGGGAAGGGTTGACTGACTGGCTGCCCGCTCCAGACCGCAATGAACCAATTCCCAGCAATAACGCCAGCGGACATACACACATCTTTGAGATCTACACACTTTACCCTGCAGCTTTCATGTTATAGTTACAACAACAAGATACTACTGCAAACACATCCACAAAGTAACATCACATTAACTACATGCAATTAACATGTTTAGCATAAATGCTAATTAAAAATGTGATTGAATGCTACATTAATGGTGAGAATAAGCGAATCTGGACAACGAGAGTTGTGTTTGTCTGGGAACCATGCAGAAGGAATAGAGTTAAAGAATGTGTGCATTATGGCAAGCTGGTTTAACATTTGCACTTAAAACTATTTTTGCATTATTAACAAGTGACTACTTTTAGTAGTACTATTCATTATTAGGGGTGTAACGATTCATCAATATGGATCGATACAATGTCTGACGATATGATGCATCGATGCGCGCGTAAAATATCGATATCTGTAGTATTAATAGGCACCTTTATTTTGGCACTGTCCACATTTTCACATAATGTCCGTCTATGCCACCAACACGTGTGTTCTCATTCAAACTCACGTATCAGGACTCTATATAAGCCCGAAGGCACAAGACGAGCATAAAAGATGATCGGGATTGTTTGCGGAACAGTCGAGCGCTGTGTGAAAAGTTTTCTGCGCACACATCTGAAGCGCACACACACAGACTGCCGCATCTACACCGCGCGAGTACTAAATTGAGCTCTCTTCCGCTTTTTTGTGCATGGATGAATAAATACAGACAAAATTACATAAAAATGCGAATTTTGGCGAATATCCTAGTAAACACAGTCGGTTAGGCATATGTCTTAAAGTAAACAGTTGAGAAAGAAAATGCATGTGTATCAGTTGGCTATATTAAATCCGTGCTTTCGTTCTTAAAGTGAAAGCAAACTAATAATAAATCTAATGCTGTCAAAGAAAAATACAAGTGCTCACTGCTCCTGACTAAATAACCTTTGTAACATCAAAAATTATTAATCTATATTTAATTTATATAGTGAAGACTATGTAGTTATTTTACATTTGATTATTACATTTCTGTAGTGTACCTGAAAATTTATTTTAGACCGAGCTGAAAAACTTGAAAACCACTGTTTATTGAACTTTTTATTGTCTTTGTTCTATTGTATTTATTTTCTGCTATTTCTTGTAATTTGGTTATCCGTAGAAAAGATTTTTAGCACTGAGCCTATAGTAGCAGCCAGAATTGTTTTTACAATTGTTTATTTTCTTTATTATTTATTCATTTTTATTTTTTTAAGTGTATAGACCTATTTTTGTTGTTGTTGTGAATGTCCCAATTGAGGTACAGGATGTGAAAATTTCTGATAAATGTTCATGTTATATATTTTGGTTGCATTTGTGAGTTAATAACATGGAGATGGTTGTTTAAAATAGGTATATCATGTCGAAATATCGATCGATAGACTCCTGTATCGAATTGAATGCGTATCGTAGAATTTTTTGAGGTATCGGCAAATATCGTATCGCTGGGTATGAGAATCGATAACGTATCGTATCGTATCATGATGAACCATCCGATTTACACCCCTATTCATTATATACCAATACTTATTCCAACAATGCTAAGTATCTGTTAAAATAGTTACTAGTTAAAATGTGTTCCAGTTATCCTGGTGTGAATTAAATAGATATTAGTGCATATTTATCACAAACCAGTGTATAAACCAAATTAACAACACTTTTAATTTAATAATATGAGAAAGAAAACAATTTTAACTGAACTGTAAAAGCAGCCATTCTGACCAATCAAAATACAAATGACAAGTAAAAAAGCAACTGTACATAATGAATTACAAAATGCAACTTGCTTCTTTAAATACTAGTGTCTCCTAAATCATTGCTAGTAGATGATAAATGAGTACTGGTCCCCGATTGAAAGGATACTAATCACTATTGTATCACCTACTAGTAATTAAGAAAAAAAAGCATATGCAACATAAAACACAAACTAGTTAGTTTTAAGAAATACATGTTAACCCGGCTTGCCATATTGTGCGCAGCCCCCACAGCAACACCAGCAATATTCAACTGATGCATTGAGTTGTGTTCCAGTGCCAAACACTCCCAGACGCCCGAGTCATCAGCGACACTCATTTGTATTATCATATTTAATTGGTCAAACGGTTTAAAATACATCAGAGACTTATCAAAAAGTCGTTTCTGGCAAACACGTCTTATTTTGGGGGCGCTGAACGAATAGTTTAATACGCCACAACCAAATTCAATGGGTGTGCAAGTGAGATAATGACAAATAACGGTCAAATACTGCAATAATTCGACCTGAGAATGACATACACATTCAGATGAATCTTTAATGCGTTCGCGTTTGACATATACGCACCGCTTGGTGCCATAATAACGGATTCGGAAGTGCTACAGTTACATCTGATACATTTTCGAATGCGGACCGAATTAAATGATTGAATCTCAAACTGTTATGTTGTCAGCAGGCTGAGTCGAGTACGGTGAACATCACAGGTTTAAAACATTCTATTTTCACTCGCTCCGCGTTCGAAATTGGACCAAATGTAACAGTTTTGGGAGAAGCGTTCCATTCCCTCCGCATTCAAAAACGGCTGAGAAAAACCCGCCCTACTTACATATATCCATTCCCTGTGGCTGGGATAGGGTGCAGTTGCAGGAGCATGTGTCATTGGAGTTGGCGTTGTTGTTGTTGTTGTTGTTGCTGGAGCTGCTGTCCTGGACCGTGATGTTTCGCATGGGGGCTCGGGGAATGACGGGACGGGGGGGAAGAGAGCCGCCGGCCGCGGCCCTCACATGAACTGAGGAACACTTCCACAGCAGAGTCTCATGCCATTCTCGCGACTCTTCGACGCATTTTCTGCTGCTAGACTACGGTAAATACGTTCCCCGCATCTTGACGGTCTTTCCCTCTCGCTTTCATTCAGAAGAATGGCTTTCTGTGACGGTCTCAGGCTCACAGCCCACCTCCTCCTGCGCCTCCCTCCTCCTCCTCCTCCTCCTCCGAGAGAGGAGCAGCTCCAGACAGACAGACAGGAGCGGTGGGAGGGGAGACTGGCGCTGACAATAGCGGTGGAGAGAGAGAGAGAGAGAGAGAGAGGTAGCTCTACCCTCAATGGGACTGTGTGTGTGTGTGTGTGTGTGTGTTAGAGGCGGTTAGAATTACACACACACACACACACACACACACACACTCATTAGTGCCAGCCACGACCAATCAAGGCAGGCATTGAAGAGGCTTTAACCTTGGGCTGACCCCTCAGTCTAGCAGATATTCAGCAGATGTGTCAGACACCCCCCTTCTTTCCCAAACTGTCTGCGGTCTATAAATATATCCGGGCGGTTTGGTGTGGGGAATGTCCGGCTGAGTGGGCAAAGTGAAGTAAACCGAGTTTGTGAAACGCAGTGCACCCCCAAAAGTTTTTGGACACTTAAGCCGCACTTAATTTGTGAATTTAATGGCATTGCATTACAAAATATCACACCGAGTGTCATCTGCAGGTATGATTATAGAGCTTTTATGACAACTAATCACTTCACTGATGTCATGGTGCTTTTTGGATGCAGCAGTTCTCCAGAAAAACTACAATTGTAGTAATGTTTGACAACCGTAATTCTGAAAATTTATATTTAGCTTGAAAATCTTACGTTTAAAATGAGTGCCATATGCTTTAATATTTTAAATTCGCACATATTTCATTCTAAAATCAAAATTTTAGCACTATTCATTTGTAATTAATATTTTTGTCACATTATATTCATGACAACAGAACTCAAATTCTAATTTCTGTAATGTTAAAATAATAATTATTAATGTTTTATTTAATATTTAAATTAAACGGTGTATCAGTGTTATATTAGTATTATTTATATACTATTAAAGTATTTATTCATATTTTTAATAAGTTTTTATTTTAAAATTTTACCTTTCATTTTATTTATTTTTTATTTACATTTCAGTAATTTTAGTACTTCAAATTAAACTTACTTCACTTTCACTTAGTTGCCACAGCAGCACTTCTAAATTAGTTTAAAGCTTCAGGTTTTTCTAATATTTTATTTATTTATTCAGCTTTATTACAAATAATGAAAATTATTTCTAATAGTTTTAGTTAACAGTAACAACGCTGGTATTTATACATCATCATAGTATTTCTTTCACTGCCTCTATACTGATTTGAATTTTATTAGAGTAAATAATAATCACTACTAAGAAAAATAACGAGGAATACATCAAATTCTAAATATGTGTATTTTAGATGTGTAAAAGTTGAAATTTATTTTAATTTTTTTTTTAAATTTTGACTTTGATGTAAAATGTGACCCAGACATGTTTTTGTGACGCCCTAAAACAACTGGCCAATGTTCTAACTCTAAATTAAATAAAGAAACACACACTATCTGTGTGAACAGACAAAACAAAGAAATGTTTATGTCTCAGAAACAAAGGACATGAGGCCTAATTCAGTCATGTTTACAAAGATGAAACGTTTACGCCATTTAACTGTTGTCGTTTTTAAGAACTGTTTGTCAGACTGGAGAGCTAAAATTGGCCTTGTTATGTCTGAAACTGAAAGAGACGCAGGTTTTGTTTTTAGCGCCCTCTGGCGGCTTCTGAGCTCATGGCACCACTGCATTGCTTTGAACGTGGGAAGAGTGACCTGTGTTTGTGGCCTACTTTCGCCTGTGACCTCTCACTGATGGTTTGAAGTGTTCCAGGCCGAGTTGCGGTAACAGATATGTGTGAGGATATTTACAGCGATAATACAGTCTGCGGTGAGACGAGCTTTCCCTGTACGAGCCGGTCACGGTAAGGTCAGACAGATAAGAAGAGTTTATGACAACCTCTGAATCTTTAAAAAAAGAAATGTTACTGGGTGACATAACTATAAAACCTAAAAACTTCCACTTCATACTATTTTGCATGACTTGTTAGCCAGAGAAAAATAAGTCAGATAATTAGATACATGACTTATGGTGTCATTAATGGCCGAAGCGCAAATGATTGCATGTCAAAAGTTTATAATTGTGCAAACACCTAAGTATGAGCAATAGTGATGCCTTAGCAAACAACACATGACAGTAACTTCAAGGAAAATGAAAGGAAAACTGGAATCATTTACTTTAAATCACATGGCACAGACTTCATAGTTACCCAATACTAATTAAGCTTTCTTACAATATCAGCTCACGCCACAGACGACTCCTTTCAATGCCTGTCAGTATCTTTTGGGATGACTCATAGAGTCTGTTGCTGGAGGCCAAGCTTCTTACAGCTGAGACGCAGACACATCCGTCTGGCTCCGTCACAGCACCTGTGATTGCTCAGGTGGAAGTCTAAATCACACTGCCGTCAGCCATCACATCAGCAGAGATCAACATCACAGTGAGACCAAGCGCTGCACCATGTCTGATGTCTAGCCAAACAAGTAAACGTGCCGTATTTTCATGGAAGCAGACAGAAACTTCAGACTGATGTATTATACTATGTATCTGGACAATACTGTTGGGAATAAGACAAAATAAACTGAAGCAGGATCACTTCTACAAACACACACACTTGAACACTAGATAGAACTAAATTAAATTGATTCTAATCATGTAACTCAAGGGATAAACTCATGTTAAATTTACAGTTTACAGTTATTAGGAATAATTGTTCAGGCATCATAGGATGTCATTTTAGTGCTGTATACAGTTTATAACTGTATACTTCATTATATAACATGCGCTGTTAAAAAAAAAAAAAAAAGGACATTGTAAACAATGCTACAGTAAAATGTGTTAATTGGTTAACTGTAAGTTACCTTAAACTGTAAATGGTTTAACATCACATTATATATGAAATTTTACTATAAAAATACTTTCAAATTTATTTATTTATTGTATTTCAAATACCTTGGTCTTAGTATTATATCATTATAAAATAATGATATACACACAATTACTACCTCTTTATTATAAAATATGTAAAATATAGGCCAATATTCCATCCTATAATACCTGAAACATTGTCTCAGGATTTTTTACAGTGACTTTCTGGCAACCACTGCTGCTGATTTCTTACTGTAAATTAAACAGTACAATAAACAATAGTATAATAAACTTCAGGTAAATAACATAAAATAAAACACTTTGCATCAACATCATTAATCTATAACAATAACTAATAATCTGTTCTCTAACTAAACTCTAAAAATTACCATAACTAACAATATAAATAATAAGATGCCTTTTTTTTTTTTTATTCCAAAAAGTAAAGAAATAAATGTTTTACTGTGATATGTCAATTCTGACATTGACAATATTAGTAGAATATTTTACAGTAAATTTGCCTGTATTGATTCATTCTAATATTTTAATAGAAATTGTTTATTATTATTATTAGATTTTAAGTAAAAATGTTAATTAATAAAGACAGTAAATCACAAGTTGATGTTTTACTGTGGTTTAACTGTGTTTGTGAGGCCATTTTCAAACATTTGGCAACATGAATAGTGAAACAAGCATACATAGTTTTACCTGGGTACTCGTTCGTTCATTCATTCATTATTTTATTTTATTTTTTTATATTGTAGGCATTTTTGCGTTTTTAGAAATTAAAAAAAAGAAAGAAATGGCTTGTACCAACTTTGTACCCAAACCATAGCTCAACACACACACACACACACACACACACGCATGCACTGAGTGAAGTACTACACATGAATAGGCAACAGTATTGATTAGGAGTGATTAGAGTAGCTGCAGTGAACATTGACTAATGTAATCCTCATTAGTCCTCTCTCTCTAACTAGACTATCAGCTATGGTAATACCCCAAAATGAGCTACTAAAGAGTAGAAAGGATGAAAGGCCAGACACACAGGAATAAATCAGATGGGAACAAACCAATACAAACGCAGGTTCTAGTCAGTTTGCATCAAGCCTGCCAAGTTTGTTTGTGTGTGTGTGTGTGTGTGTTTTACCTGAGGATGGGAGATATTGATAGGCTGTAAAGTCATGGGCGGCGAGCAGCCGTGCCCCTGGGAGATATGCAGTCTCTCACTGCCGCTGTGATGAAGTGTTTACATGAAGGGATCACCCTGAGGGGGCGGTATTCATTAACCAGACTTACAGACTCAGACTATTGACTTCTCGCTCTAGACTGAACCTCTCTCTCTCTCACACACACACTTTTACCTTTAACACACTTTCCACAACTTCTGTTTGAGTAGCTGCTCTTGAACTTAGACTTGTGTTATTGAGCTCTGTTTCCACTTAGAGCTCCACAGAACCTCATTTTATTCATTTACAGACTTTACAGACCAAACCTAAACTATAGCTCTGGGGAGTCTTTAATGCAAAAGTGGTAGGAATAAAAAAAAGAAACAAGACATTTTACATGCTATGAGGAAAGTATGAGTGGCGCTAGCTGGTAAACAATGCACTGACAACCTGAAATGGCATTCGCAACCCAGTTTACTTCCACAATCTTGTGAATTTAAGAGGATATTCAAAAAAAAAAAAAAAAAAAAAATGGCGGGAAATTGTTATCTTTTGCAGCATTTAATACTCATAATGTAATGTAATGTCAGTAACAGTTGGGGTATAATCACCTGTAAATATCTGATTAACTTCACAAAATATCACAAAATGTATTGGTTACATGTTGCACAAATGTATTCAAGTTACAGGTTACTAAGTCAGTAACATTATTTCTGTCATGACAACTCTCTGAGTGATTTGCATGGTAATGGTACATGACAATGTTAGTGTATTTGGTCCTGGCAGAATAGATCTGCTACACTGCTGCGGCAGAACAAGTACCAAGACTTGCTACTGCCAATACATCCACAACATTGGCATAAAATTATCTATCTAACATGCTGCTGTGAGCATGTAAGAAATACTGCTGCTGCAAATATAACATACATGAAATAACCCCCATATAGCATACATGAATCACCTCGTAGCAGATCTATACAGGTGGAGCTGGGGAAGGTGGAGGGTTTCTGAAGCACGCTGCAAACTGCTACAGCAAGCACTAGTCATATATTTGAATGTTGAATGAGCTCATTGGCTACCAATACAGGAAAGAACCAATCAGCTGTGCCATGTGATAATGATGTCATTAGGTCAGATTGAGTTAAACCTATCGGACTGCGCCATCTAGAGTTTCATGCCAGAACTCTGTATTTGTCCATCCATTCATCTAACCCTCCATCCATCCATGTGTCCATCTGTCAATCCATCCATCTGTTCATTCATTCATCCATCCATCCATCCGTCCGTCTGTCCATCCATCCATCCATCCGTTCATTCATTCATTCATTCATTCATCCATCCGTCTGTTCATCCATCTATCTGTCCCTCTGTCCATCCATTTATTCATCCATCTCTTCATCCATCCATCTGTCTGTTCATTCATTCATCCGTTCATCTATTTATCCATTCATCCATCCATCCCTCCGTCCATCCATTCATCCATCCACCTCTTCATCTATCTATCCATGTATCTATCTATCCATTAATGCGTTCATCCATCCATCCATCTATTCTTTTAAGCTTTCAGACAAGCCTTCAAGTCAACATCTTGACAAACTTTCCTTTTCTAGTTAATTAAAATTTGGAATTGCTTTCCATTTTAATTCTACTTAAAATTAAATTTAAGAAGTATTCTCAGTTCAACTCTGAATGGTGCACAACCCTGTAAACTTTGTAAGCGACATTTGCATTTTTTGCATGTGCATGTTTTCCTTTGCCCATCCCAGAGAAAAACCCAAACACTCTGAAGGAGACAAAATATTACACAACTTCTGACAAGAGCAGAGGGGGAAAAACAGGGGGGAAACCACAGGCCTGAACTCTTGAGTCACATACAGACATGTAGGCTATACAAAAAACATTTCACAAAATACTGTCACTTTAAAAAATAAAAAATAAAGTAATTTTCTGCCAGGACATTAACCGTTAAGTTTACAGACATTTCCTTCAGCCCTACAACACAACACAATATAAAGCATACTGCAAAATATGGTAAAACACCTGTGAAAAATCAGTACAGCAAATTCCTTCATATTAACACAGTACACTGGGCCCTGTTTTTACAGACTTTATTTGGAGAGTGCAGTCTAAACATCTGCAGCTTTCTCCCGCTTTTTCTCGCTCCTCACAGGACACTCATGGTAAGTAAAACCACTCGTAAAAAAGCCACACGCAACCCACCGGGGAAAACATACGCCCAGGTTTGTCCTTACTGACTGTCTTGCCTGGCTTTTAGCAACTTTTAGAGCTTCTGCTACACGATTGTGACCTCATATCAGGACACATCTCCTTGACTGTCATGTCTTCTGCGCTAAAGAGTGAGACAGAAGAAGAGAGAACCAAATGAACCATATGGAGACTTTTTATGCAGGACATTGTGAGCTGTGTCTTTCTTTTTCCATGGATGGATAGACGTAAATACAGTTTTTTATTTAAACTGGTTGGAATATTTCAGATAAAACACTAATAAAGAATCTTTGTGCATCTTTGGGTAGAAAGTGAGTCAATTATACAGTTAATCACATATAAATGCATGCATTCAAAGACACTTCCACCTCTGCAGCAGCTACAGAGATGTTAATCCTGTCCGAATCACTACAAGAAATCAGTTAATAAGGGTAACTCAAACGTCACTTAGACGACTGATCTCATGCGAATAAGTGCTGATAGGAAATGTCTGATTTGTGGACGACAGACCACACCCAAAGATCAGCTGACAGCTGCAGGAACGTTCTCATTTCTCGCACAGAAAATACACTCTCTCTCTCTCTTCCTTCATCTCAGAAACAACAGCGAACCGATGACTATGACGTTCCATTCGCTCCTTATAAACTTTATTCAATCTATGAAAGCATTCCGTTTCATTCGTCCCATGTGAGATTAGATAACTTCCAAACAGTCACATGCTAAACCCAAAAGCGGAGGTTTCGAGGCAGACTCTAGCTTTAAAACCAAGTATCTGCAGTCTGCCGTCCCTCCTGTTGCTGATGCGGTGTCTCTGACTGTTTTGGGGTTTGCTGCAGAGAGAGAGAGAGAGAGAGAGAGAGAGAGAGAGAGGGAGGTAGTGTGCACTTCACCATCACCACTCTCACTTCCTTCCCCAAACACATGAACACACTCTGCGCACAACTGCCAGAGGGAGGGAGCAGAAAAATATTTAAGGGCCGGCTCCACCGGACTGACAAACAACAGGCAGACATCTTGAACGCCAGCGACATGAAACATCATCTCGCAATATTTTTCTGAACCTGTCCCTACATTTAAGAGACTGCAAATGCAACAGACAAGGATTTGATTTTATAATGTGGTTTTAGCTTCCCTTGTGTTCTGTGTGTCTCATATTGTCTTATATTTTAGGATTATTCTTTCTAAAGCACACAAATCCTCTTGCTCTCCGCAGGCTGCATGGGTCAGGATATGAGTGTTTGTTTGCGCGCAGCAGACAGACAGAACACAGTGACAGTGCTTTTCAATTCACTCCAATTACATCCCACAGACAGACCTGATGCTTTGATTCTTTTTGTGCGTCCATGCACCACACCATCAGTCAGGATATTTCCACCTCCCAAAGTTCCCTATAGGATAATACAGTAAAGACTGATCATACATTATGGAAAATTGTCCACAGATGCTCTCCTCAGCTCACACAGGGCACATTCTTGTGTTCCATCTGCGTTAGTTTTCAATTATTAGTGCACTTACACATGCAGTAGATGGATGTCTTTGATCACTGTGTTGTTTTTTCAGAATCTTACGACATGAGCGCTGCATTAAGACATAGTGTTGTGTTAAAAACAGTTCAGCTAATGACACAGCAGATTGTTAATTGGAGTTTATGTGTGTTAAAACAGTTCTAACTCTATATTACCCTTGTGAAAAAGTACACTGTATTGTATTTTTAAAATGAGTACTTACAGTGGGGCAAAAAAGTATTTAGTCAGCCATCAATTGTGCAAGTTCTCCCACTTAAAAAGATGAGAGAGGCCTGTAATTTTCATCATAGGTATACCTCAACTATGAGAGTCAAAATGAGAAAAAAAAAATCCAGAAAATCACATTGTAGGATTTATAAAGAATTTATTTGCAAATTATGGTGGAAAATAAGTATTTGGTCAATAACAAAATTTAATCTCAATACTTTGTTATATACCCTTTGTTGGCAATGACAGAGGTCAAATGTTTTCTGTAAGTCTTCACACACTGTTGCTGGTATTTTGGCCCATTCCTCCATGCAGATCTCTAGAGCAGTAATGTTTTGGGGCTGTCGCTGGGCAACACGGACTTTCAACACCCTCCAAAAATTTTCGATGGGGTTGAGATCTGGAGACTGGCTAGGCCACTCCAGGACCTTGAAATGCTTCTTACGAAGCCACTCCTTCGTTGCCCGGGCGGTGTGTTTGGGATCATTGTCATGCTGAAAGACCCAGCCACGTTTCATCTTCAATGCCCTTGCTGATGGAAGGAGGTTTTCACTCAAAATCTCACAATACATGGCCCAATTCATTCTTTCGTTTACAAGGATCAGTCGTCCTGGTCCCTTTGCAGAAAAACAGCCCCAAAGCATGATGTTTCCACCCCCATGCTTCACAGTAGGTATGGTGTTCCTTGGATGCAACTCAGCATTCTTTCTCCTCCAAACACGACAAGTTGAGTTTTTACCAAAAAGTTATATTTTGGTTTCATCTGATTCTCCCAATCCTCTTCTGGATCATCCAAATGCTCTCTAGCCAACTTCAGACAGGCCGGACATGTACTGGCTTAAGCAGGGGGACACGTCTGGCACTGCAGGATTTGAGTCCCTGGCGGCGCAGTGTGTTACTGATGGTAGCCTTTGTTACTTTGGTCCCAGCTCTCTGCAGGTCATTCACTAGGTCCCCCCGTGTGGTTCTGGGATTTTTGCTCACAGTTCTTGTGATCATTTTGACCCCACGGGGTGAGATCTTGCGTGGAGCCCCAGCTCGAGGGAGATTATCAGTGGACTTGTATGTCTTCCATTTTCTAATAATTGCTCCCACAGTTGATTTCTTCACACCAAGCTGCTTACCTATTGCAGATTCAGTCTTCCCAGCCTGGTGCAGGTCTACAATTTTGTTTCTGGTGTCCTTTGACAGCTCTTTGGTCTTGGCCATGGTGGAGTTTGGAGTTGGACTGTTTGAGGTTGTGGACAGGTGTCTTTTATACTGATAACAAGTTCAAACAGATGCCATTAATACAGGTAACGAGTGGAGGACAGAGGAGCCTCTTAAAGAAAAAGTTACAGGTCTGTGAGAGCCAGAAATCTTGCTTGTTTGTAGGTGGCCAAATACTTATTTTACCAAGGAATTTACCAATTAATTCTTTAAAAATCCTACAATGTGATTTTCAGGATTTTTTTTCTCATTTTGTCTCTCATAGTTGAGGTATACCTATGATGAAAATTACAGGCCTCTCTCATCTTTTTAAGTGGGAGAACTTGCACAATTGGTGGCTGACTAAATACTTTTTTGCCCCACTGTATTACAGAAATAATGCTATTTTAAAGCATTAAGAAATGTGGTAAGGACGTCGGTAAAACAGTCCATTGTGACATCAGTGGCCCAAATTCAATTTTGCGAAGCTACAAAAATACTTTTTTGTGCGCAAAGAAAACAAAAATAACGACATTATTCACCAATTCTTCTCCCCCAAGTCTTCCGCCATATTGGAGAGTATTACAACGCATACGCACACTTTCCCCTAAGCGTAAACAACGCTGATTACGCCGATTACGTTCATGTGCACGCTGGAACGACGTGAAGGTGAGTAATTAATGACATAATTTTCATTTTGGGGTGAATTAAGCCTTTAAGTGAAAACTGCATGTAATGTTTTAGACACTTAATTGCAATTAAATGAAAATGTATTACAGTTTATATTATACCAAATGTAATTAGCTAAACTTAGAGTGTTTCTGACCCACTTAAGTAGGACTTACATACATCTTTATATGTAATTTCATAATTACTTCTATTGATTTTGAAATATGGTTAAATTGTACTGCCGATTGTACTAACAGTACTAAAAAATAAGATATACTTTAATGTCATTTCTGTTAAAAATTAAAATGTCTTTCATGTCTAATATAGTTGTAATTATATATTTGTAAGCAATTTAAAATACAGTGGGTACGGAAAGTATTCAGACCCCCTTAAATTTTTCACTCTTTGTTATATTGCAGCCATTTGCTAAAATCGTTTAAGTTCATTTTTTTCCTCAATGTACACACAGCACCCCATATTGACAGAAAAACACAGAATTGTTGACATTTTTGCAGATTTATTAAAAAAGAAAAACTGAAATATCACATGGTCCTAAGTATTCAGACCCTTTGCTGTGACACTCATATATTTAACTCAGGTGCTGTCCATTTCTTCTGATCATCCTTGAGATGGTTCTACACCTTCATTTGAGTCCAGCTGTGTTTGATTATACTGATTGGACTTGATTAGGAAAGCCACACACCTGTCTATATAAGACCTTACAGCTCACAGTGCATGTCAGAGCAAATGAGAATCATGAGGTCAAAGGAACTGCCTGAAGAGCTCAGAGACAGAATTGTGGCAAGGCACAGATCTGGCCAAGGTTACAAAAAAATTTCTGCTGCACTTAAGGTTCCTAAGAGCACAGTGGCCTCCATAATCCTTAAATGGAAGACGTTTGGGACGACCAGAACCCTTCCTAGAGCTGGCCGTCCGGCCAAACTGAGCTATCGGGGGAGAAGAGCCTTGGTGAGAGAGGTAAAGAAGAACCCAAAGATCACTGTGGCTGAGCTCCAGAGATGCAGTCGGGAGATGGGAGAAAGTTGTAGAAAGTCAACCATCACTGCAGCCCTCCACCAGTCGGGGCTTTATGGCAGAGTGGCCCAACGGAAGCCTCTCCTCAGTGCAAGACACATGAAAGCCCGCATGGAGGACTCCAAGATGGTGAGAAATAAGATTCTCTGCTTTTTGGCCTTAATTCTAAGCGGTATGTGTGGAGAAAACCAGGCACTGCTCATCACCTGTCCAATACAGTCCCAACAGTGAAGCATGGTGGTGGCAGCATCATGCTGTGGGGGTGTTTTTCAGCTGCAGGGACAGGACGACTGGTTGCAATCGAGGGAAAGATGAATGCGGCCAAGTACAGGGATATCCTGGACGAAAACCTTCTCCAGAGTGCTCAGGACCTCAGACTGGGCCGAAGGTTTACCTTCCAACAAGACAATGACCCTAAGCACACAGCTAAAATAACGAAGGAGTGGCTTCACAACAACTCCGTGACTGTTCTTGAATGGCCCAGCCAGAGCCCTGACTTAAACCCAATTGAGCATCTCTGGAGAGACCTAAAAATGGCTGTCCACCAACGTTTACCATCCAACCTGACAGAACTGGAGAGGATCTGCAAGGAGGAATGGCAGAGGATCCCCAAATCCAGGTGTGAAAAACTTGTTGCATCTTTCCCAAAAAGACTCATGGCTGTATTAGATCAAAAGGGTGATTCTACTAAATACTGAGCAAAGGGTCTGAATACTTAGGACCATGTGATATTTCAGTTTTTCTTTTTTAATAAATCTGCAAAAATGTCAACAATTCTGTGTTTTTCTGTCAATATGGGGTGCTGTGTGTACATTGAGGAAAAAAAAATGAACTTAAATGATTTTAGCAAATGGCTGCAATATAACAAAGAGTGAAAAATTTAAGGGGGTCTGAATACTTTCCGTACCCACTGTATATTTACTTTAAAAGTAATATTAAATAACACAATACAGTTAAAATGTATAAAGTACTTCACATGCGCTTTAGTATTGTAGTCAACAAATCAAAATAAATATGTCTTCAAATAAAGCACAACAAAAGATTATTAAAACATGATTTAAAATGTAAAACGTTTTACATAGTGTGTTACATAGTGATGAAAGTGTCTCTGTCTTTAAGCTGTCTTTTATTTCATTAATATTATTTTAAGATTTGAAGTACACTACAAGTGCATATTCAGTTCAATTAACAGACTTTTTTTTCACCAGGGTATGATTGGATGATTTGCATTGTAATCCATTGTAAATTGCTGATAAACACACATTGCTTGGCAACTATTTAGTAAATGGACTAAATATAACCATATGAACAATGAAATATTCTAGAAACTCTATAAATCTTAACAGATCCTAATTGCTATTAAACAGAAATTAGGTATGACAATAAATGTGTTCAGAAGTGAAGCCAGAGGCGAGATCAAACTATCTCCAGACACCAGCTGCATCCTATTCACCTGCTTTGACGACATGTTGAACTACAGGTACTTGTATATACTTTCTTCTTATGGGAATGTACATACTTTTGAGTGTGCTAACTATGCCAATGCATATTATAAGTTACAAAATTGTGACATTAGTTAAACGACATTAGTTAACACTAACTTTGCCAGCCTCAAAGTTGCGATGTAATGGAAGTAGCAACAGATCTTTTCTTCCGTATTGTGACATACGTTTGATATTTCCAGTGTACGATGAATTGGAACATAGCCACTCTCTAAAGCCCCGTGACAGTGACCTCTAACCCCAAACACACATCACCACTGGAATCCAACCGCAGATAAACTGGCAGTGTGTAATGAGTATGTCAATATCACACACATAGTTCTGTGGGAAGGTCATGTTGAGCAGGAAAAGCACCCGGACAAATTGAGTCACTGTAGATTTTCCACCTCAGCAGCCGTCAGCACCTTTCACCCTCTCTCACACAGACACACACACACATTTATCTCTGTCCCAAGTCCTCCATCAGTCAATAATTAGCATTTACACACATTTTTGTGGATCGTATGCACTCACTGACCGTCTGTCTGTTTTTATTTGATGGTGGAAACTTGTCATATGACACCAACACTACGGTTCAAAAGTTTGGAATAATTATGATTTTTCATGTTTTTGACAGAAGTCTCTTTCGCTCACCAAGACTGCATTTATTTGTTCAAAAATGCAGTAAAAATTTTAATATGAAATATTATTGCAATTTAAAATAACTGCTTTCTATTGTAATATGTTTTAAAATGTAATTTATTCCTGTGATCAAAGCTGTATTTTCAGCATCATTACTCCAGTCTTCAGTGTCACATGATCCTTCAGAAATCATTCTAATATGCTGCTTCAATATTATCAGTTATTATTGGTGCTCAATTAATAATAATGGTTCTTATTATTATCAATGTTGAAAACAGTGTTTGCTACTTGATATTTTTGTGAAAACTTGTAACATTTTTGTAACAAATATATAAATGCCTTTACTGTAACTTTCAATTTAATGCGTCCTTGAAGAATAAAATATATTTTTTTATTTTTTAAATCTTACTTTTTAAAATATTTTTTTATTTTTTAAATCTTAACTTTTGAATGGTTAGTGTATCAGTTTCCACATCAAGATAATAATAAATAATTCTTGAGCAGCAAATCATCATATGAGAATGATTTCTGAAGGATCATGTGACTCTGAAGACTGCATAGTGATGCTGAAAATTCAGATTTGATCACAGAAATAAATTGCTTGGTGAGCTTTTTTTTTTTTCAAAAATATTAAAATATTTATTCCATATGTCTGTGTAATAATTAAAGGGTAAGTAAAGTGATAGTTCACCCCAAAAATAATTAAAATAAATTTACAAAAAAAAATATATACATATAAAAGAAAAATATATTATATAAAACTATTATATTATATATTAAAAAAAAATAATAAATAATAATAATATTATATATATATATATATATATATATATATATATATATATATATATATATATATATATATATATATAAAATATTATATGTGTGTGTGTGTGAGTGTGTGAATATCTTTCTGAGAATAAAGAAAGTTTAGAATGACATGAGGGTGAGAAAATGTTTAACAATGACGTTGTTTAACAACCATTTTATATCGTCTGGCTCTTCAGTGAACCCAAAACCCATGTGATATTGAGAGTCACCTCCTTCACCTGTCTGTCTGATGAGCGTATGATAACAAACATTTATTTTCTGCCTAAAAACGCTTTCATTTTCTCCACTCACAGTGTGTGTGTGTGTGTCTGTGTGTGTGTGTGCGTGTGTGTGCGTGTTGTGGGGGTGGGGTAGTGTGAAGACCCCTCTCGTACAGGGCCCCCCTGACTCACCCAGACACCAAGCGTCTAGACCATATTCATGATCCATCTGTCTGAGAGAACGCTACGCTACCGCCGTGGCCATTAGAATTGAAATCATTTTTGCTTCCCCCCTCCCATCTCTCGTTTTGCCTCCTCTGCGTCTCTCTCGCTCGCTGTCTCTTTCTCGACACGAAAATCAGCACTCCTCAGCCTCTGAAAATTCAATCACGGCGCACACAGGTGTCTCTAAAATAGCAGCCAGCCGCAGACGCTTTCATTAACATGTGGCCCAGACTGCTAAATATTTTAAGTGCAGCAGTTGGACTTGTTCCATCGGTAAAGAGTGGCCCTTGTTCAGCAGACAGCAGGGAAAAAATAGAAAAAAGCATGTTAAATAAAGCACACAAAACCGAGCAACCCTAACGTGGGGAGTGTTCATGAAGAGATGGCTCCTCGGGAAGGAGAAAGAGGGAGGAAATAGACATGGCCAATAAAAGCTGAGCTGTAAAAAAAAAAAAAAAAAAATGGGTAGAAAGCTTTGTAAAACAAACGAAAGAACCACTTTAATTGTTCTAGTTCAAACGAAATTAAACAAGATCATTAAAAGGAACAGTTCACACAAAAATAAAACATTTGCTGTAAATGTACTCACCCTCAGGCCATCCAAGATGTAGATGAGTTTGTTTCTTCCTCTGAACATATTTGGAGAAATGTAGCATTACATCACTCGCTCACCAATGGATGCTCTGCAGTGAATGGGTGCCGTCAGAATGAGAGTCCAAACAGCTGATAAAAACATCACAATAATCCACACCACTCCAATCCATCGATTAATATGAAAAGATGTGTGTTTATAAGAAACAAATCCATCATTAAGGTATTTTAACTTCAAAACTAAGATATGAGTCTATAATCCATATCGTTTTCTCCAGGGAAAAAGTCGATCTGAATCAGGAGAGAAATATGCACAGATCAAGCACAGTTTACAAAAGTGAAATTTTCACTTTTCATTTCACAAGACATTAACTGATGTGATTGGAGTGGTGTGGATTACTTGTGCATTATTGTGATGTTTTTATCAGCTGTTTGGACTCTCATTCTGACGGCACCCATTCACTGCAGAGCATCCATTGGTGAGCAAGTGATGAAATGCTGCATTTTTCCAAATCTGTTCCCATGAAGAAACAAACTCATCTACATCTTTCTAATAGAGTTGACGACTTTCAAAGATATAAATGACAGAGGCGATGCGAATAAGTGAAGCATAATAGAATATGGAGTGGACAGCACTGTTGAATAAAAAACAACTAATTCCACTCAGTCCTAAAAATGAACCTTGAACACATTTGTTGAGTTAACCATCTGTCTGGATGCTTTCATGTTAACTGGCCTTGTAAGATGACTGACATCAAGCAAGAAAGAGTGTGTATTTGTGTGTGTACGCAGATAGAAGAGAGAGCTAAAACACACAAATTCATCTACGAACAGCGTCCACATACAAACACAGCTAATAACTGCTAATAAAACAACAGTTTTTAACAAATTTAGAGTTTTAATGATCAAAAGAATTTTGTATGTTACAAAAGATTTCAAATAAATGCTGTTCAAATTTCTACTTATAAAGAATACTGAAAATTCTGTTTGTATAAAAATATTAAGCAGCAAAAACAAGTTTTTAACATTGCAAATAATCAGAGATTTTTTCAGCATATAAGAATGATTTCTGAAGGATCATGTGACACTGATGACTGGAGTAATGATGCTGAAAATTCAGCTTTGATCACAGAAATAAATCACATTTTAAAAACAATATTTAAATATAAAAGTTACTTTAATTATAATATTATTTCACAATCATTTCTTGTTTCTTATCTACTAAATACTTATTTCAAAAACAAAAACAAAAAAACCTAACCGAACCCAAACTTTTCAACAGCAGTGTACATTTTATTGTTATATTCTTAAAATAAAAGAATTTCCAGTTTTTAAAACAATGCTTTGCAGCAAGTGAATGACTAAATGTTGCAGTCTTTGTTAAACTTCAATACTTTTTGAAACATACTGCACAATCATATTAATCAAACGATATTTGTTGTTAAACACAGTTAAGTTTAAAGATCCTTGCAACCCAAATAATGTTATTTTATATGAACTAATTTAAAATCACAGTAAAAATGTTTAGTAGACTTGAATGTTGACATGTTTAGAGAAGGGAATGTGTGTGTTCTAGTACATTTTAACCTCTGACTTGCTAAAATTTAGTTTGTGGTTTGGTAACTTTGGTTATTTGAAATGCTCTTCTGCTAGTATTGCAACCTTTAGCTTGTATTTTAAAACAGTTTGCACACACATTATACATTACATACTTCAATTTGTACACTGCTTGATGGAAAGCACCAAGCAAACTGTGGAGTGATATTTGATTAAACCAGAATAAAACTTGACAGATGAATCGATTATCTAAACAGTTGTTAGTTGCAGCAATAATGGACACTTCCAACTCTCAAATCTGACTGGATAAGCCAGTTTCATTATAAAACAGCTAACGCACATCAACTGAAATTCAGTTTTAGTGCACCAAGTCAACATATCTGCAATATCATCTACAGTCATGCTAATGAACTGTATTCCTCAGCAGAAGAATCGTTCTCACACTTGTGCTCAGTATGTTTCTACCATAATTGTGGTAAGATAACTGCACCACACGGCATTTTGTGGCATAATGCTGAACAATATATCAATAAAACAGGATGGATCAGCAAAGACAACAGCACAGAACACACAGCAAAGAGATCTGGGCGACACCACAAACCTAACTACAGTTTTCAGTGGCGTAACAGCAGTTCAGCTGTTTTCAAAATAGAGCAGCTTTTCCAGTAACAAGACATTTTTTTCCCAACAAGTAAGTGTTATATTGCTATTTTTATGTCACATTTATAATGCACACCTAGCCTTGCAACCGATTGTGATGTTAATCAAACACTCCAGTAGACTGTTGCTCTCCAATAGCATGAGTCTGATTCATTTTAGTGAGTTGGTTCACTTGGACCAGGGTTAGAAATGAACTTTTCCATTAAGGAGCAACATTTGCCCCTTGGAATTGATTACCAGGGGCATTTTTTTTATAGTTACCTTATTATTTGTATGATTGTTGTCTTTAATGTCAAACACTTCAATTTAACCATTTGCGTCAATCAATCAGAATACTTTAAAATGTTACCAATGACAACAGGCTTTTTAAAATTATATATACATTTAATAAAACAGGAACTCATATGGCTACAATATAATGACAAAAAGCATTTGTGTTAATTGTTGCTCTTGATATTGTAATAATGAGACCGTTTTCTCACAATTACAAGTTTATATCTCGCAACATGAGAAAAGTTTATATTACGCAATTCTGAGAAGAAAAAAAAAAAAAACAATCGCAAATATTTATTTTTATTTTTTATTCAGTGGCAGAAACGGGCTTCCATAGTAAAATAAAGCTCTTCGTTGTTTATGATGAGAGAATTCGCAAGCGCGCAGAATTCAGTCAGTTAGAGCGACAAAAAACTTCGGTGTTTTCAGCGCTGACTAATCTAAACACCTCTGATTGCCCATTACATTCATAAACTCAACAGAACCGTGTGTGACTGGTTAGAAGGCTCAATGCTGCAAAAACAATGCGTAAAAGCAATCAGATACAATGAATGCAGATTTAAATGCATTTCCACAAATTCACCGTTTTCACATTTCATTTGAATTGCGACAGCCATAATAAGATTTAGTTTAATTATGCAGAAATTTTTTTTGCCCATTTATCTCGAATTTGTGGGGCATTTTTGGTCATTTTAGTGACATTTTTACCACAGGCCCACGTTAATTTCCGACCCTGGTTTGGACTTAATATACTGCTTCAAAGAAAGAAAAATTGATTCACCAAATCTTTTTTTGTAGTGAAATAAATATTGAAATACTGCGGTCACTAGCACGGTTTTCAATTCAGGTGAATAAATTAGGGTAGATTTGATTTGTTCCAGTCCTTTATGTTCACTTTTTAAGTGAACCACATAATCTAATATTTATTGAATTTTTAAAGACACTAAATGACCTAACTCCCTTCTATGTATGCAGCAACATTTGGTTAAACTTTTTCTTAATTGTAGCTTGACTGTAGCCAATTAGTTTCTACAGTAGCTTCCCCAACACTGATGCAATAACACCTGTCAGAGATGCAGATGTGGCTTTGAGACAGAGGTGGGCGGATGGACTTACACTGGATGGTGTCTGGAGGTGGAGGTACAGCAGCAGGACAGTGTTCCTCATCACTGTTGTCTCCACATTCATTCAGATGATTGCAAATCAGCGAGAGAAGTTTCAGACATCTGCCATTGGTGCAGTGGAACTTGCACTCTGCAGAAAGACAAAGAGAGAAATGCGTCTTCAAGGGTGGATGGTTAGGATTGTTATGACACAATGCGGCACTATTATACAACTGAAGGCATCACATACCAGACAGACTGAATAATTAAGCATATGCAGGTTGATGCAATGCACCACATGCAGGAAAATAACAATTACAACTTGGCTTTGGGTGGAGTGCTGAGATGAACAGATATTTCAAAACTTTATAGAGCATGTGAAACATTTCTATCCAGTTACTCTAAGACTAGTCTAAACCTCAGACGGTACGCCCATGGAACGCTCACGGGCCGTCTGATGGATATTGCACACAGAAATGGCAACAGCTGGCTAAAACCGCAAGCTCCAATCTGATTGGCTGGCTTCCAAACAATTTATGTTATTCAGAGTGCCCAGGTTTTTAATCACTTCTTCAGCTTGCTGATGTGGTATCATCTATTACAGATTAGTGTTTCCAAAACATCCTGTAAACAATCTGCGGTTGGTTGCTTCACATGTCAGTCAGACAGTCTCTTCCTGTCTAAATGGCCGGCTCTTTGGCCAAATAAACAGCAAAGTAGACCAGACTTTATTCTGAAAGTCAGAAGTCTGGCTCTGTGAGATGCGATTCAGAATCATAAACACATTGTTAATGTAAGCACAATGCGTTGGAGAATGTGTGCTAAAATGTGTGCTAATATGGTTTCTATAACCAGACAACTGATAATTATTTTTGATGACAATTAATTATAAAATATACACTAGTGTATGTTTTTTATTAATATCATCATTTTCAAATATATCTGTAGCAATGTAAACATTTTAAAACAAAAAATGGCTTGTGCACTATATTACATGTTTTATGTGATGAACAGACAAGTGTTATTTTAGTATTGTTTATATAATTATAATATTATAGTATTTAATAATATGAATTTAATTTTAATTAAAATTTTAGTCAAACACTGTTTTCAACATTGATAATAATAAGAACCATTATTATTAATTGAGCACCAATAATAACTGATAATATTGAAGCAGCATATTAGAATGATTTCTGAAGGATCATGTGACACTGAAGACTGGAGTAATGATGCTGAAAATACAGCTTTGATCACAGGAATAAATTACATTTTAAAACATATTACAATAGAAAGCAGTTATTTTAAATTGCAATAATATTAACATTTATCATTTTTATTTCATTTTTAGTTTTAGTAATTGTATACTTCAACTCAAACTCATTTTATGCCAAAGCAAATAATTACTTTTTGATGACAGAAATGAAGTTAAAATAAATATTTTAAATAATGTAATGGATAAGTCTGTAGCAATGTAAATATTAAACAAATTTATAGTCTTTATTACATGCTTTATGTGATGAACCAGCAATATTTTAGTATTATTTATATAATTATATTGTTATAGTATTTAACAATATGAATTAGCCTTTATTTTTTACATTTTCGGTTTTAATTTAACTTTTAGTCATTTTGATATATGCCATCTCCATTTTATTGATTTATATTTTTTATATATTTCCATTAATCTTTTTATTGAATTTTTAGTTTTAGTATTTGTAATACATCTATGTAAAATCATTTTATTTCAGTTAGCTGCAAAGACAACCTTTCTAATTTTCATTTTTTCCTAATATATATATTTGTTTCTTATTTCAGCTTTCAATTAATGAAAATGGTTTTTAATAGTTTTAGTTTTAGTTAATAACAACACTGGAACAGACTCAAATTTAAGTCATTATTAGCTGTAAATCATGGTACTTTTACGGTGGGTTCTTTTATTTGTTGTTGTATGGAAAAGAGCAGCTCAAATATTCTGCAAAACATCTCCTTTTGTGAAATCACATGAGTTTGGAACAACATGAGGGTGCGTAAAAGATGACAGTTTACATTTTATAGTGAACTGTTTCTTTAAGGAATACATCAACACCACTGAAAAGATAAAATGTAAGATTAAATAAAGACAAAAATGTTCTTTCATTGTAAAAGCCTTCTTAATTTCTCCCTTCGAGTTAATAACAAATGAGCTTTGTTTGTCAGGTGCACTTAAAAGATCCCGAGGAAGGGAACATATGAGGCAGTTGTTCGGCAGGCTGCTGTGAATAAAAGAGGTCAGGGATGTTGTGATGGAGTTTTATGGGTCTCTAATCTACCCAGACTCACCATGTGTGACCTGACGCCGCACCCGATGACATAACATCTACCATAAAACATTGACTTCAGAGCCATTACGGCGAGCAGGATTTCTGCGAGCTTGTATCAGGCAGTTCTCCGGCCGCTGTCTCGTCTGTGGCATTAATCGCAGATTTGATCACCAGCAGGGGAAATGAGACACCATGTTTGAGACGCCAGTCTCTACACAACGCCCAAACAAACTTAAACACACTTGTGTCTGCTTGAGGACAGACAACTATCTATCTGTCCCGAGCAGACAGCCAGGCGTGTCACTCAATTTCAGGATGATCTAGAAATGCAGAGCAAGATCTGAGCCATGCAGACATTGCTGATTTTTACAATTTCTGAACAAACTGTGTTCAGAAAACTCACAGCCATGATGCTAGGGTGCGTAGGTTCATGGCTTACATTAAATTTTTTTAGGCACTTGAAGCAAACTAAATATACATGAACAGAACTGCATTCTCACAGCATTTCTGAATATTCTCTGGATATTTGAATTGTGTAAACGAAGATGGCCTTGCCATTGTTTTTTCTTTCCAGTCCAATATTGTGCCATTTCAGATTTATCTGCACCAAAAATGAAAATAAAAACAACTTGTGGTTGATTGCTTTACATTTTGGTCAGACAGTCTTTCTGTTTAAGTGGGCAGACTTTATGCCGCCACTCAGATGTTTCAATGTAAATATATCAGATTTTTCCCATTTCTTCACCTACCAGACTAAAAATATCAAGTCAGTTTATTTGTATAGTGCTTTTCACAATACACATTGTCTCAAAGCAGATTTACAGAAAATCATTATGTTAATGTTTACGGTATCTCAGCATCTTCATGCCTTAATGTTGCATTTCGATTAATATTGGGGAATAATATAGTTTATATTTTGCGATGACACAAGCAATCAACCAGTTCAGATATAGATAACCCTTCACAAATTTACTGCATGTACACAGTAAAAGTGATTTTGTAAGCAAAAAAAGTACATTTAGTACATTTATAAGAAAATATTTCATGGTTAATTTAACGTTATATGCTGTTTCTTTGCATCTATTTGTAACATTTATCATCAATATCTGAGTGAAAATTGTTTTGAAGTATAATTTATTTCAGTTTATGAATATGACCTTGGACATAATTATATATACAACTTTATATAAATAGCTGGGCAATAATATTGTTACATTTTTCAACAGGAAAAAAAAAAAAAATTCAGGCATTTGAGTTTTGTTATAGCATATATCGCTTTACGTGAATTTACTGTATGTACATGGATAAATCTGGACAAAATATGGATTTACAATATATATTACGAATGAGTCGCTGAATCATTCAGTCAAAGATTTGTTCAACAACGCAGACTGATTTTTAATTTAAGTGAATCACTGAATCGTTCACTCAACCAATTTATTCAAAAACACCAATTCATTCAAGAAAAAAGATAAATGTGTCTTTGTGAGTGAATAATTAAATGGCTCACTTAACCGATTTGATTGAAAAACCCCTCATTCATTCAAGGAACAAACAAGGATGGTCTATGAGTAAATCATTGAATTGTTCAAATGATTCATTCAAAAACACTAATTCAAGGAACAACAACAAAAAAAGAGTGAATCACTGAATAATTTACTCAAATGTTTCATCCGTCAATGATTTTTTAAACTATATCTATCTATATCTATAGTTATTATTCTTGGTGTGAAAAGGCCTTCAGACTGTCGTTTAGGTCATTTGTCAGTGTGTCTGATGCAGCAGTGTTATTGTCCTGCACTCTCTCTCACGCGCTTCCCTGTCTGCTCAGCCAAACTGATGCTCTCTGACCGCTCTCTGTGTCATCGGCCGCTTGTCGCACAATCGCCTGCCATTCTCATGACTCATCCGACCCTGATAAGACCTCGAACCACCCTGCGTGTCTGGGTTCTCCTCCCTGGTCCGGCTGTTGATGTCACCTGCCCTCCGCTCCCCTGAAGCAGTCAGACAGGGCCATCTGTGTGCAGCCAGTCGGCCGGTGGAGATCATGGGATGGATGAGTCTGAGAGAAGCCTCAGTGCCTAAATTTAACCCGCACCTGGGATTTGGAGTCCGCGGGCAAGTTCAGGCCAAGTGTGTCAGCTGTTCATGACTGTGGTTTGTTGTCTTTTTTGTCTTAATTTTCCACTTGACATATTGAAACAGCATTCATAACCCAATTTATTTCCATAATGCGACCATAAAGTCAAACAGGATTTTCAACAAGAAAAATGGTAACACTTAAGGAATTAAGATTAAGGAACACCATTCACTATTAACTAGTTGCTTATTAGCATGCTATATTCTTAGCATATTAGCTGTTTATTAGTACACTCTAAAAAATGCTGGGTTAAATACAACTCAGTGCTGGGTAAATATTGGACAGAACACATGCTGGCTTGTTTTCAACCAACGGTTGGGTTAAATGTTTAAAGGGGTGGCTGAATGAGATTTCACTTTTTTAACGTTAATGTGTAATGCTGCTGTTTGAGCATAAACAATAGCCCTATTCGGACGGGACTAGTTTTACAGGGGGTCGTTAGAGAAATGTGTGTTTCACAGACGTACTTGATGATTTTAATCCCGTCCGAATCTGCCATGTCTGTGTTTTTCTCACACAACCTCTGTAATAATTCCAGAGCAAATTACCTACTGTTTTTCAGCAAACTCCGTGATCCTCTGAGAAAACTAATCCTGTCCGAATGCGATGTCTGTGATTGCCGGTGAGATTTTTTTTCACAACGCGTGAATTACCGTAGACGCTCTTACCGCGCTCATGTTTGATATATTTGCCTCCAGGCAAGGAAAGAATAAGTAAATAAATTAAAAACAATAATAAAATCAAGAGTCAGATCACGTAAACCATTCAGACTGGCTATTGTAATATCTGCATCAGGTAAAATTACTCGCGTTCATTTCTGCACTCAATTACATAATGTTTTAATTACATATGCACCTTTATGAAAATTAAACACGGGTTTACTACAAATAAATAACTAAAGTAAAACTAAAGGTGGTAATCAATCCGAATGACACGCAATGCACGCATACAGAGCGCGTGACCTCTGAAACGCCCAGATGTACAAAACAGACCCTCCCACCTCTGTAATAAACACAGAGATGTTAGTCCCGTCCGAATTGGTACATGAAAATCGCAGACGTCAGGTGATAAGAATCGAAACTCAAACGTAGTTTAGAAAACTAGTCCCGTCCGAATAGGGCTAATGTCTGCAAAGTTCGAATCTGAAAGTTCAATGCAAACATAGATATTGTCTTTTAAATTTCTGGCAGTTTAATGCCTACAAAAACGACTGGTAGGGACTACAACGAGTTACTTCCCGGGTCCGTTACGTCACAAACCCAGATAAACCCCGCCCCTGGGAACATGCAGCAAAGGGGGCGAGGCCATGCTGCGCTGCTTTAGAGAAGAGGAAGAGAAAACTAGGGATGCACGAAAAAATCTATTCATATATGAATCGCAATTCTGTCTTCTAACGATTCTAATGGATTCACAAGTTTCAAAACCAATGTTCTAGCAGCGGCTCTTAATACTGTTGCTCGCGTCGCCCTGCTCTGCACACGCTGTGCATCTCTCTCTCTCTCTCTCTCTCTCTCTCTCTCCTCTCTTATTCAGCTCATCAGCTCAGTGAATACACTTATTTTCACATACTGTAGCTATGAGAAGCGTTATGCATGGACGCATGCATATGCGGTTGCCGTACTGTATTAAAGCTTTAATCAGAATATATATTAAAAGCTATCAGAAGCAGTAGCATTTACAAATAACAGCGTATCTAAAACTATGACACAACAACAAAAGCCGTGCTTGCACAGGTTCTGCGGTATCCTCTTCACTAATATCCTCTGCGTCTCAATCGGGCTCAAATTGATAAGCAATATAGACGACGCCATTGTTTACAATACAACTGGAGCACATGCTGCTGAGGTGAGGGGCGGGACGTTCAGACGCGCACTAGAGACGGTTTAGCCAATCACAACATACTGGGCCAGCTAACCAATCTGAGCCCATCACGTATCTCTGAGGGAGGGGCTTCATAAAATCAGAAAAAATTATCAGCGTGTTTATCAGAGAAGGGACAGAGTGGTGTGGAATAAAGGTAAAAAAAAAATTTAACAAATGAAGCATTAACACGTTAGACTGCACCCCATAACCACAATCAAGTTTAGAAAAAAAACAGTCTACCACCCCTTTAACCCAACCTTCTGGGCAGTAACCCAACTGCTGGGTCTAAACAACCCAATTGCTGGGTTCGTCCATATTTTACCCAGCACTGGGTTGTATTTAACCCAGCATTTTTTAGAGTGTACTTATATAGCACATATTAATGTCTCATTCTGCAAAACCATATTCTGGATCTTCAATACCTAAACAT
Organism: Onychostoma macrolepis; assembly: GCF_012432095.1. Lineage (NCBI taxonomy): Eukaryota > Metazoa > Chordata > Actinopteri > Cypriniformes > Cyprinidae > Onychostoma > Onychostoma macrolepis. The sequence continues at coordinate 5,587,485 of NC_081173.1, forward strand.
TACTACTGCTTAGTATTAGCCTGTATTAAGTAAATAATAATTTTTAAAAAAGGTCAAGTGAACTTGACAATTCAATTAACTTATTTTTTTTTTATTTATTATTTACTTAATTTTAAGTCAATAGGTTTCCTAAATTTTTTTAAGTTAAGTCAACGTATCACTTTTTATAGTGTAGTTATTAGTAAGAATCGGTCACTACCATAAAATATTACCTTTAATTACTATTATTTACATATTCATTAATAACGTCCATTTTAATTACATGGAAACTTCAATAATGAAGTATGTGTCGTCACTATTAGCATCACCAAATGGAAAATAAATGGACTGTTTACAGGTTTCTGCAAATGGTTGGTCAAACAGCTAGCCTCTCCCTCAAATCCCATCATTGGTTGAGACAAAGTTACTATACGTAAAGCTGGGTAAGATTCTTAAACAAACAGAGCAATGTTTTGATTGCACCACAGAGCCGCAGTGTTTACAAATCAACCTACGAACGGCTTACTGATAGTTGCCTGTGCATGTTAAGCTGGCACAGGAGAAAGTCGAAAGAAAGCACACACACCACCTTCAAAAGCTGCCTATCAATTTATTAGCCAGAATCAGTGTGTATTTCGCTTCTTAAAATGGATTGATACTTTTCCATCTGGTTTTGGATAACACGTCTTGTTGCATTATACAAGTTTTGTGTACTTCTCCGCTGGATTTCTCCTCCAAGGCTGCGAAATGAGTTTTGTTCTTAATACCTTTAATCTTATTTGGACCTCGTCTCCCACACATCACACTATATCTTTTGTCACTTTCAACGCTCCCCTCCCTGTCTTTCTCCCTCAGTCTGTGTCTGTCGCCGCCTCCAGGTCTTGGCTCCTTTATTAAGAAAAGAAAATAAGAGAGAGGAAGCCTGCGAAATTTTCTGCGCCAAATTCCCCAGCACATTGAGGGGGAGCGGTGTGTCGTGGTGAGAAGCGAATGACCTCCGCCGGCTGAGCTCGGATAATTAAGAGTGCACGCATAGCAGAACCGAGTCAAAAAGTGCGAGACAGAGCAGCCGTCGCAATATGTTCTCACTTTATTAACATTTTTGAGTAAAATGTAAAACAGACAAGGGCTAGACGCTGTACTACATATAGCTGGTGTGATGGTCTTTTTTTAAAGTTGAAAACTATTAAGCTAATTCTGAAACGCCTGTAACTTAAAAGTGCCAGATTCAAAAGGAACATATTAGACCGGAGCTTTTAAACAGGTCCCCTCGGCCACGGCTCAAAACCTAAAACAAGCACAGCTAACCAGAGTTTAACCTTGTGGGCATCGATTGTTTTTGCTCTCCCCCATCCTGCTTGTTTAGTACCGCTGTATTCCCCGGCATTCAGCCCACTTTAAACTCCCCCAACCTATCCGAACCTCCCCTACGCAAACCTGTGTGCTGTGGGCTCACAAAATGACGGGAATCGATTTGGAAGCTGTCCACACTCAAAACGCCTCTGCCATGAAACACCAACACAATTCCTACTCCACGAAGACTACAGTATATATGTGTGTGTGTGTGTGTGAAGTGTGTGAGCAAGCACAAGCATCAAAACTGAGTAGCTTCGCTCTCTGTTGCTAGGCAAAATCATGAGCAAATTAAATCAAATCATATCAACACAAAAACAGTGGCAGCATACATCTCTTTGATTGGGATAAAATGAGCTTAAATTGATATTAAATGAAAAGCGACTTCACTAATCATGCTACAGACATATATCTAACAAATTACATGATGTTTGGTTTGTTATTTATAGTATGTGTCTAATTACATTGACTAGGCTTTAGGATTGTCTCTCTGAAACGTTTTAAAGCAATAAACAAAGGTCATTTTGTATTTTAGTTAAACTAAAGTTCAACAATTCACAGAAAATAAGTATTGTCATTATTTACTCACCCTCATGTCATTCAAACCTGACTTTCCTTCTTGCGTGGAACACAAAAGAAGATATTTTGAATAATGTTCAAGCTGCTCTTTTCCATGCAGAAAATTTAATTGATCGATTGAGAAAAAAATCCACAAAACTGCCGTAAAAGTAACCATCTATTCAAAATCTTATATTTGTTAAAATATGGCATGTTAAGGCGTAAACTAAAGCTTTGCTATAAGCAAAGTGTCCCAATGTGCCTTGTTCGAATTAAATGTAAAGATCACTACACAAGTCACTACCTTTATGGTGCATTTTGAAGCACCGTTTTGACATTTTCTTTTGTGATCCACAAAATTAATGAAGGTTTGGAACGAGAAAATAATGACAATTGTAATTTGACAATTGACTTTCTTTGTGCTAAATGTCAAACCAACATCAAAGCGTTTATATGGTTTTGCTAGTTGAAGCATTTCGTTCTGTTGTGATTTCTTTGACTGACAGGTTGCCTGGGACCGTGGGCCAGCGCTCTTTCCCCTCAGCTGGAGAGCCCATCACATGCTTTTGAACAGAATGTTCTGGTTTTTCATTTCTCTCCATGATGAATAAAATAGCAGAACATTGTGACCCCGGCTCAGCTTGGGGGCCATCCAGTTGTTAAAACAATATCCTCTACCTCAGGTCTCTCAGGAATTTTTGGATGTATGGGTCCAAATTCCAGTCCAAGTTCAAATTCCACATCTGATATTAAAAGCTGGATACTGGAGTATTTTCAGTGTCAGCACTTGGCCGGCCCCGAACAAAGGCAGAAGTTTCACTTTCTGAAAAGAGTCTCTTTTTTGTGAAACACAACCCTACCAACATGACAGGGACTCCTTGCAGTTAAAAAAAAGTCACATATTCTCAAAAACATAAAGGTGAACTAAGCAACTTTTTTTTAATAAGTAATTGATTTGACTTTATACTAACACCCATGGGGCGTCATGTGCCGTTTTTTAAAGGGGTACCAGTGGCAGTCCAGCCTTACTTCTTTCCCTAACCTAATGAATCAATGAATGAGGCAAACCCTTCTCCAAGTAAATCTGCACCTGAAAAGCAATCAGTAGCAACTGAGTTTTACAGAAAAGCTATTTCTTTTATGCGACATGAAAAAAGTCTTAAATGTTTTGCGTAACAAGGTGTGATTAGACGAAGATGTTCAAATTATTTGTGACTTAATTGATCCATTGCAAGAACCTGGACCCCTTTAGTTACGTCCGACAAGCCATGATGCTCTCAAAAATACATTGCAGAGAAAGAGGACACTAACAACGTGCCAACAGACAAGACAGAGCAGGTTACTTTTGCTATTAAACAAAGACTCAGCTTTCAAATTTTGTCATTTTTAAGAAATTCAAACAATAAATACCATTTTGCGGCTCTTAAATCTAATGTGTCGTGAGAGATCGCTGTAGTGCTTCAGTTCAAGCGGCACGTGAACCCATCATCTCTTCCTCTTTACTAGTTATAGTACGAAATAAGCATGAATGAACATCAGAAGGTATCTTGTTTCAACCACGGAAACACATCACAAAACACAATTTTTTAAGTTTAAGTCCACCAACGTTAATCTACTCTCCTGTCTGGTTTGTTTGTCGGACAAAATGGCAGATTGTGTGTTATGATTGGTCAGATTGCCTGTCAGTCAAACTCCTGGTGAAGGGTGAACTCGACTGACCAAATTTTTACACATGAATGGCAGACTTTTGAGAGCCAAAATATCATCGTAGTGCTGATATTGTTTAGATAATAATAAGAAAAAGATGATGAAGCAGCATTAGGTGACAATATATAATAATAATAATAATAATATTCTATATTATTATAATCATCATCATATTTATTATTATTATTAATAATAACAACAATAAGTAGCAGTAGTACAGGTAATTTATTTTTCCACCTAGTTATTAATAATAATAATAATAACATAATAATGTAATAACAACGTAATAAGACAAAGAAGAATAGTGCTATTATTATTCAAATTATTGTTGTTGTTGTTGTTGTGGATATAAAAAGAAAAAAAGTACAGTAAATGACTGGTCATGTGATAATTGCTATGAGGACCCGCCTGATATAGAATGAAAGTCATAATTGATGAGGAGTCTTCATTTTCAAGTGTACATCAATTTTAACATGTAGCTGAAAGTATAATTAATTAAAGGTCCCATGACATGCTGCTTTTTGGATGCTTTTATATAGGCCTAAGTGGTCCCTAGTACTGTATCTGAAGTCTCTTTCCCGAAATTCAGCCTTGGTGCAGACTTTCAGCCACTACGAGCCATTTCTGTGTCTGTAGCTTTAAATGCTAATGAGGAGGAGAGAGGCGGGGCAAGGTGGAGGGTGGGTGCGTGGCCTTAACCAGCTTGCGCTACCATGCACTAATGTTGACAGTGGACGTATCGCAATGGCTCGTAGACACGCAGTCGTTCAAGCTTTTCAGTTTGACCCAGAATCTGATCCGGATGAAGAAGTTGCAACTCAGCGGCTACAGCAGGACGTCTCCGAATGGTTAGTTTAAAATATTGTGTCTGGATACGGTACTTTAGTTGGTTTGTTTATGTATGCTGTTACAGTTATTATCATGTAGCTAATGCTAGCCATAGGCTCGGATGAAGGAACTAAAAAAATACTTTGGTGTTCATTTGTACATCCAAACACTGAACAACTGACATGCTTCGCTCGTTTGCAAGCCATGATGTCTCTCGAGGAAAAAAAAATATTGCGCTCGCCTCGCACGGTAGTAGCTCACTTTCTCATGGGCAGGCAAAGCGGAGAAAAAAGGGGAGGTAACCTTTCCCCGTATGACGACATAAAGGGAAGATTCCAGATTGGGCCATCTGAGCTTTCGTTTTCTCAAAGGCTAAGCAGGAGACCCAGGGCTCGGTTTACACCTATCGCCATTTCTAGCCACTGGGGGACCATAGGCAGGCTAGGGAACTCATATTAATGTTAAAAAACCTCATAAAGTGAAATTTTCATGCCATGGGACCTTTAAATTACGTGTAAACCTTAACTGAGAAACTTAGGAGACTTGAGGAGAAACTTAATTTACTTAGGGCACCAATCAAGGGGTAAGGTGATTCTTACCTGTGTTATTATTTGTGGCTGGGTAGTCAGCTGCCTGCATACTGCCCTTGCAGTAATGCTTTTGACTGCAGCTTTAACCAGTCCGGTAGAAAGAGCTTTGCTGTGTGACCTCCATTTTGGATCCTCCGGTTCAGCTCGTGTGTGGCAGTTACTCTATAAACCTTCTGGGCCAGGAAGTGCTGGATTTTCTAAATGACCAGTTAAAAAACTCACTGTGGTAAAAATGCTTGCTAAACAAGGGATCCTATCCTCCAAGCCATGGATATGCAGCCATGGCCAACTGTGCAAAGTTTCACTCTAGAGCTTGGAAGTGTTCGACGTGTCTGCTAGAACTGTTTTTCTTTCCACTTTTCAGGCTTGGCATGTGAGTGACACAGATGCCCATAGGCACCGTCCTAGCCAATGTGCCAGGGGTGTCATCCTTCTTCAGCAGTGCTGGAGTTTCATCTTAGGAGAAACTGTGGAGAAACGAGAAAAGGAGAAAACTGGTTAACACGATTATATTTGAACAAGTGATTCCCGTTCCCCTTGGCTGGTTCATTTCGGAAGAGAGCCATATGGAAGGCTGCACTGGAGAAACAACCTTCTTTATTTGTTCAGATGCAAAAACACAGCAGGGTGGCACTTTGAAGTCTGGAGATAAATATAACTGGGGGTGGCGTGCACACCTCTGAAAGTAAAATCATCTCCACTTCAAACACAACGGGGAGAAGAGAAGCCCGCTCAACAAGAAAAGGCAAACGAAACATTGTTAGCAAAAAGTACAAATGTGTAGAAAAAAGACAAAGCAAATAATATGGGTATAGGGCAGCTCTGGACACGGCAGTCTGGGTTTGCCGGCTCTTCATCAACGCACCATGTGACTGTGGAAAGAGTACTGAAAAAAATATGCTCAAGTAAAAGTACCATTACATTCCAAAAAATGTAGTGTAAGTAGAGTAAAAGTACTTGAGTAAGAGTAAAAGAGTAGCTTATTTAAAAGTACTCATGAGTATTGAGTAGTGTGTACTGAGCTGTGGATTCTACCCTCTTATAATAAAAGCTGTACACTGTCATTTAAACATTTAGAAAACACATACTGTAATTTACATTATTTTACATTATTTACTTGTTTGTCATAAAGAATGAAGCATATCTATCTTCCAAGAGTTTTAATTTTGACTGCCAACTCTTTAAAATACATCAAAAGAACATGGAAAAACTATTAAAGAGATAAAAAGATGAAAGTTATTCTCAGTACAATCATCATTTAAATTAAATATTATTTTAAACACATCAACAATGAAATATTTGAAAAAAGGGATTTAAAATAGGTGTAAAGCCACTGAGAAGTAGTTGTTGCACATAAAATATTAATGTTTAGAACAGTGCAATAAATACAAAAACCACAAGAAACTCATACAAGAGTTCAGCATCATATAATGGGTTAAAATACGAGATTAAAAAGAGCCAATTTCTCTCCAAAACAGTGCCAGTTTTAGAGTTTTGCGATAAAGAAATGAGAATCACCAAACATAATTTATGCTACAATTTAAACATAAATGCACATTGTTCTAGAAGGATGACATCACCTCCTACACATTTACTGATTTGTAAGGGGGAAAATGCATTCAATAGGGAAGTATTTCCTGGCAATTTTTCTTTCATAAAAAAACACATACACATCTCTTTGCTGGGCCGCGGCGGTGTCGGTGAATCAGCAGCATCCACAACTGAATGGAACAAAAAATGTTGAGCTTGAAAATTGTTTTTGCGCGAGTGCACTTACTAAATGAAGGCATATTGTATAAAATGGATCAAATAAAACATGTTTATTAACGAGCTGCAGTTTTATTACGTCACGTAGGGTGACCATATTTTAGTTTTCCAAAAAGAGGAGAGTAGGGGGCGGGGTTCGTGGGTGGGGCTTTGCCTAACAGTATACATAGCAAGGTTTTTTTTTTGTTTGTTTGCTTATTTTGTTTTTATAATAAATAAAAAGAAAACAAGTAGATAGAACAGAAAAAGAATAAATAATGCTAGTGTTAGGAGGTCATTATTTATAATAAATAAAAAGAAAATAAGTAGAAAGAATAGAGAATGCTAGTGTTAGAGACTCTCTTTTCTTTATAAATAAAACACGTAGTTACAATAGAAATAGAATAGAGAGTGCAAAAGTTAAAGGGTCATGTTTTTTTAATTTAAAAAGCAGATAAAATTAGAATTAGCATTAGAATAGAGAGTGCTAGAGTTAGAAGGTCAAATGAAGATGAAAGAGATGTGTTTTCAGCCGTTACTTGAAAATATTAAGGACTCGGCTGCTTGCATTGAGTTGGGCAGGTCATTCCACCAGGAGGGAACAGTTAATGTAAAAATTAATGGAAGTTTTATAGGTAGAATGCAAAATGTTTCAATACAAGCATTTCAGTCAAATGTAATTTATGCAGTATTTCAAACCTTTAACCTGTGGAAAAAACGCGGTCTTGGCAACCCTGCATCCAACCAGAGCAAAAAAGCAAGAATAAGAAGAGATGACTGACAAGACCATGCTTGAGTATTTGCTGCTCAACAGATCCTGAGCTCATTGACAAATATCTGATCTTGTAAAATGTGCTCCCTTTACACAGAGTGGGTGTGATCGCGAAATCGAAAGTGAAAGTAAACAGCGCAAACGCTCAGCGGCTCCTTGATGAGCCAAAATTATATACAATATTAGAATGGTTAAAGGAGTGGACACGAAAATCGCGGGAGCGAAACACATGTTGCGGGAGCAGGCGGCGATGGTCAGAAATTCAGCGGGAGCGGGATTAAGAAAACAGCCCAATCCGACATTTTGGGCGATTAAGAAATCCCGGCCGGACGCATTTTTGTAAATTCAAAAATAGGACATGTCCAGGGAAAAGAGGACGTATGGTCACTCTAAAGTCACGCGTTGACACAGATGCAGTATATTAACGCCATGGGTCATCAATAAGGTGGTCCACAATTTAATTACACTATTTCCAAGCGTTTTAGAGTGTTCCCAACACATTTTTTCACAGCGCACATCGCGCACTTAAACCCATAAAGAGTCAACAAGCTGCCGACTTCTCCAAGTGACTGCTGCGGAATGCACGCGAGGGTGAGACGCGGCAGTGCTGCAGATCGCGCGTCTTAAATGGGAGTGGGAATTAACCGCATTATGAGCGTGGCACTTGCGAGAGTTATTAACATTGTACGCATTTCCCGCAACCTCACACCAGATTTCAGGCCCTGTAGGTTGGCAAGCATATACAGATCATTTTAGTAAGCAGAAATCCGAAATTTACCTTAACATATTAGAGGAAGATGCTGATAACTCGGGACTGAACTGGTGCTTGAAGAACGCATTTCAGCCATTAACAGCAGTTGGCGGTTAAAGTTTTCTATGCACAATTTGATTTGACGAAAGTCACGAGACAGTTTACTCGCTCTCTCTCTATCCAATCACGTTGATGAATAACAATAGGATTAAAATAAGCATGTAAGGTCCACAAACGGAGGGAAAATAGCGGAGTAAAAGTATCCATATATCACTTAAAATGTAGGCTACTCAAGTAAAAGTAAAAGTGCAGTTTTTAAACTACTTAAAGTACAATTACTGAAAAAAATCTACTTAATTACTGTAACGCAATTAATTACAAAAATGCGTCAAACCGGGATTTCTTAATCGCCCAAAATGTCCGGGATTGGGCTGTTTTCTTAATCCCGCTCCCGCTGAATTTCTGTCCATTGCCGCCTGCTCCCGCAACATGAGTTTCGCTCCCACGATTTTCGTGTCCACTCCTTTAACCATTCTAATATTGTATATAATTTTGGCTCATCAAGGAGCCGCTGAGCGTTTGCGCTGTTTACTTTCACTTTCGTGATCACACGCACTCTGTGGCAGGGGCGCGGGAAGTGGGGGTGCTGAGGGTGCTGCAGCACCCCCTGATTTTTTCTGTGGGCAACTGTTTAATTGTTGGGAATATATAAAAAAAAAATCGGAGTGTCTATTTAAGTGCAAATAGCCATGTTGTTGGAAGAGGCTATTTACATTAACTCCACCCATAAACGTATGATTTGGATAGTCAAATATGCAAAAGACGGCTGCCAATTGTTAGATTCAGTGGCGCAGTCGGTAAAGCGTGTGCTACCGTACTTTCGACACAATCGACCGGGGTTCGAATCTGCTTTTTGGCGAACTTTTTTTCTCCCTTTTTAAATTTCAAATCACATCAGAAAAGCATTTATTTTTTAAGAAAAATGAAGGAAATAATCAAAAAGTTAAACAAAGTATCGGGTAGGGTTAGGGTAGGTGTAGGGAGAGCTTTTGTCCCAATAAGGTGGCATCCATTTAATAATTTGAAATAAACTTAAAAAATTACACTCAATAAGTTATTGCATACTATTTTATAACGTATTGCAATGCAGAGGTGCAGATAATTGCCACTATTTGCAATAAGTAATGTTTTTCTCTAATCATGTTTTTCGCCACAATTAATCATACCCTTTTATTCAATATCTGCAATAAGTAATTAGCAGGATCCTGCTATTTTAACATAGAATAAATAGAACCTAAAGCTATTTGCACTGTGTAAATAGCATATCACTAAAGAATACTGCTATTTTCACTTAGTGTAAATAGCCTCTGTCGCAACAACCCAACCCAAATGTATTTAAATGCAAAAAGGTATTTAAAAACAAAATCGTATTTTGTATTTCAAATACATGTATTTGAAATACTGCCCATCCCTGAGCGGCTCCCTGATGCGCCAAAATTATATACAATATTAAAATGTTTAAAGGAGCAGTGGCGCCTGCAGGTGTACGGCTGTACGCACTGTGAGTACCATGAGCGAATTTGCCCCGCAAACATTTCAGAAGTAAATTATAGGCCCGTTTGTCCCGTATTTCTGTCGACTGAACCAGCCATGCCATTAATAATGAACGTATCAGTCTTTTGCATGCCAAAGTCAATTTCTGCTTATAAACATTGCGTCAAATAGAAAGAGAAAATCGTGCTACACGCACTTCCATGAGATCGGGTTAGACTACAACAATTAATTTGTAGCCTATTTTACAAATGGGAATACAACGAATTCATGACATTCAAGCTACCCGTAAAAGTGAAAAGTTCTTTAAAATCATCTGGAATGCAATAAAGTAATTTTTAAAGCTGTTTTGCTGCATGGATTAAAAATAGGCTAATAAATAATTCACATATCAGACAAAATTGCGTTGCAGAAAATCCTTTAAATTTTAAGTAAATTCTAAGGAATTCAGAGAAGAGCAACATAAAAAATATAATCAGGCCTGTTTTAGGCTGTTTTAGGCTTTTCCTTATTTTTATATTTTAGACAGTGATGAAAAATGAGAAACCCACAAGAGCTGATAAAATGTAAAAAAAAAAAACTGTAACTTGAATGCAATGTAAGTCGCTTTGGATAAAAGCGTCTGCTAAATGCATAAATGTAAATGTAAATGTAAAAATGACTCGCCGTCTCCTCATTGGACTTGCCTTTAGAGAGAAATGCATCTTTATGGATTACATAATAAAAGGGTTTTTGTTTTCGATTCAAATTATTTCGTTTTAAAGTAATAATTTAAAGCTTTCTATAGATATTTATCATATTTGTGACTCAATTCGTTGAGTTTCGGTTCATCATTGTGAAGCGCTCCTATTATATTCAAGACAAGATGGCAAGCACATCCTCTGTTTTCCTATTTATTTTAATAAAAGCACAACGTTTTGTTGATATTGTGAATGCACACAAATAACAGTAGACCCTTTACAGTTCCGAATGATGTATTACTCTTACCTTTTATAAGCAAAAATTACGGCATATTTTAAGTTGTTTCCACTATCAAGAAAAAAGTGACCGCTCTGGCGCCTCCATGTCCTGCAGAGCGCGCTTCAGCTTCCACTCTTCACACAAAATATTAGATATGCACCTAGCGCACATTTATATAGTTCAAACATTTAAACCAACATTGTGATATGCTTGAACTGTTTATATCTATAGATTGTATTTTAAGCAAGTAGTGATGATTTGAGAAGGCTAAATTGATCACTGTCTGCCGCTGGCCGCTTGGTCGTTACTTAAAAAACAAACAAACAAACAAAAAAAAACCTTACACTTAAGGAACAAAAAGTGCTCCAAACGTTTTTATAAATTAGCTTCATAAAAAACGAAACGAAATATGATAAAACTAAAGATTCTTTGGAGATATGAAGGATGCAATACTACTCTACTCGAGGATAACATGAGATTGAGCGAAACTGTGTTATGTCCCCTTTAACGACTAGTTGGTTTAGGGTTCACTCCACCACGACTGGACACGCTTCATAAGGTGTATTCTTACATTCAGAAACAGCTTAGGTGAAGCACAATAGAATGGAAGTGGAAGTATTTAAAAGTTGGACTATTTTTAACCTGACAAGCCTTAAAAGTGAAACCCTTATGGATGCACAAAAAACAGCACAAGAAGCAAAGCAATGGAAAAAAGACATCTATCTGAATGCGGAGGGCTGTAGCAATAATAAAAGCAATGTGAAAGGGCTGAACCCAGGCCATAAAAAAGGCCCTATGACCTGGCTGACCAAATCAGTGCTGTCAAAGTTTAACACCATCTTCCAATTGTCCAACTTTTTCAAATGCATCACGAGACCTCTGCATTCTCTTCCATTCTGCTGCACTTAGTCCAAATGTTTTCAAACGGAAGAACTATGTGAACGCTCATTAAGAAACATGTCTGCTTGCTGTCTGGTGAACATGACCCTAAGGCTGCAAAATTATACAAAGCTCAGGGTTGAGAAAACCAACTGGTTTTAAAAATATTTAGGTTTTTACATCTCTGAACAGGACACCGACTACTAATTTGTGTACGCAGATTGGCACAGACAGTGTGTTTAACTGTCTAATTTGAACAACAGTGGCGTTGATTTATAGCGATAAGGATGTGGAGGAAGGAGTGTGAATGAAGTTTTCTTTTTGTCCCTAGGACAGAGTTTGTTCATTGTTTGACTGACAGCTCCGATATCAGCCAGCATGCACAAGCCAAGGCGCTCCTCGCTCCTCTCCTTCTTCTTGAGGACAGTTCCTCCTTGTGTCAGCATTCTATGCGATGGATATCTCTCTCTGGAGATCGGCCAGTGTGCCGCGGCGCACTGTGACGAACTGAAAATGGAAGATAGGGCCTCAGAGCAACAACTGCAGCGGATATAGAGTAATGCGAAGGACTGATCTGCATCATTTCTGCAGCTTACTGTTTCAAGTGACACTGGTACTTTCTAAAACTTTTTTTGAGAAGCTCACACCATCCGGAAATCCTTGTACAGAAACACTAGGTATGTCACTTTGCAGCACACAAATCATTCATATCAGTACATCTGACCACAGATCTGTTCTACAGGCCACGTCTTGTTCCTCGAAACTAGGCCAAAAAAGCACATCTGAAGCTGAGGCTAGAGATATATAAATGCATTTTAGTCATGACTGAATGATAAACAAAAGGTTCTGTGAGACAGGAATCTTGAGGCTCAGCTTTGACATAATACACTGACTAATCCTTGCATTCTCCCGTCAATGGCTGCCCATACATTCCCATTATGACACAGCCACATGGCAACGCTTTCCTTTGAGACGAGAAACACCATAGGGCATGTTGCTCTTCTGACATTGATTAACGATCTAACAACTTCCCACCGTGCCAGATAAAGGCAGTTTGGCTGAGGGGCAACACACAAGCACACACACACAAACACATATACAGTGAAGGTGAAACCTCCACCCACAGACTATCGTCATTCCACTTACAGCCACGGTGTGGAGACCCAACACGCAATGTGTGAAAACATTTCAGGGCTATTTCAACTGAGCATGTGACAAATAAAACTTGTACTTTGAGGAATGATATATTTTAGACTGGAAAAGGCAGAAACCCTTTAGGGGGAGAGATGGATGATGAATGTTTGACGGCAGTAGGGGACCAGGCTATTGGCACCACTGGGATAATTTAGCTTAATATTTAAAGATCTAGGCTGGTAACAAAAAGACTAAGTTAAAATTCCCCAAGAGTTGATTCAATAATTACCACCCTTATGCAGTCCCTTCCCAGGATGCTACAGGTGTATTTTAAATCAAAATAAGATAAAGATAAAACTAAATGACAAATTAGTAAATTAGACATTAGCATTGCAGGTCAGACACTTGAATGTAATTCTTGCAGTTACTGAGAGCCAAAGTACAGACCTGAGCAAAGGCTTGACATAAGAGAATTTATGGAGGTTAAATACAGGTCAAGTGCCGGTATTCTGGATGCACTCAGGGGGGCTTTAGGAAGACGCAAGTAGGCCAGCAAGAAGTGAGTTGTATTAGCCGAGCCATGAAATAACTACTGCCTGGATGAGGAGCTTAATAGAGTAGCGACTAAGAAAGGCAAAATTGCAGACCATAAAGCATTGAGAATGGCCAGTTGTTGTAGTGTGGTCAGCAAAGTCTAGGGTGAGTCCTACTGTTTTCAGGAAAGTGGGAAAGAAAACTGTAATTGACCCTCTATTGAGTTGAGGGAGGTTCTTGGCTCAAAAGAAGAGTTACGTTCAAGTTAAATGAGTCGGCAACCAGTTTGACATGTCAGAAAGGCATGCCGAGATCCACTATAATGTGTAGAGACAGATAGGAGGAAATGAGACGTGTTGAGAATAAGCAACATACTGTATGCCGAGCAAAGAATGCATTACAGCTCTGAGTGCAAATGAGAAAAGTATGGGGCCAATTACCAAACCCTGTGGTACCCCATTGCTGAAGATACATCATTTGTTATAAAGTTGGTCCATCTTCCATGACATGACAGATTCGCATAGTACATATTTATTGTTCTTGTTTGGTATTGGCTAAACGTACTATGCGAGTCTGACATGTCATGGAAGATGGACCAATTTTACAACCATTGCTGCCTGCACATGCACACCACAAACTATAAAACACAAGTTCTCCTAGACGCTCCCCTAAACCCCACTTCACTGCAATTTTATGTTATTACATAGACATATGAGCACTTCACTAGCAGCATACTGCACACACCTCAGCTGGGAGCTGATGAAGAACATAAATTGAGAGTGAGGAGCCTAACTGTGTTTACAAGATTAAACTCTGTTCTTCTTGTGTCTGAAGAGAGTGAAATCAGAGGAGTTCCCATTACTGCATTGCCTGTGTGTTGTTGCTATGGCCTTTCACTGTCACTAGGCAGGAATGAACTTGCCAGAATTTACAGAGAATTATTTGCCTACAAATGATCTTTCAGTTTCAGTTATGTCCCCCTATGACCCAAGCCGACTGAGAATCCTTAACCCTAATTCCTGACCCTAATCTTAATCTTAGATTTGTCTCTGGCAACACTTAGGATAACCTCCTCACTCACAGTCCCAACACTTTATGTAACCAGCTGTCTTATGTAACCACACATACTCAACAGCCAGTGTGCGAATTATACAATGAATTTCAGAAAAGTCAACTTTTTAAAAGCTAGATTTCAGGACACCATTTATTGAGGTATCACACATCTCATGCAACCCAAATTGCCTTCTGCACCCACACCAAAAATCAATCTTGAGGACTTTTTTAATAAAACACTTTTCATGTTACTTTTTATATAATCATAATCCAAAACAATTAAAGACCAATAGTCTTCAACTACAAAGGGGTGCATCATCTCATCTCCCTGAGGGCACCAAGCAAGCAATTTTTTACTGAGGATGACCTTCCATCTATTTGGCACCAGGTGAAAAAAAAAAAATAGTAAAATCACCCTCTAAATAAATGGTAACCTAACTTTTTTTGGTCATAGAAAAATTTGGACATTTGGAACACTCCTAAAACATTCTTTGTGTAATATAAAGAAAAAAAATGTTTATTATTTTGCTTTCATCACCTCACCTATAGGCTTTAAGCAGGTGGGTCAAACCACCCCAATTCACACCTGATTCAACAGCCTTTAAGTAACTGCCATCAGCATCAAAAAGAATAGAGACTGTTATAAGCACTCATGCTGTTCAGCCAATATTTGGCATAGTTCCTGCTTTTGGCGTAGGAGTGCCCACGTAATAACCCAGCAAGAATATTTGATGAATCTTTTATCTTACGTAAGGTCCCAAAACCCATCATCATCTCCCTATCTGCTCTCCCATGAAGGATTTCCTTCTCACTTCCCCTTCATTCTGTTGTTCTTTATTATAAGGAGCTGTGAATCAGCCGGATGTGCCAACCTCGGATTTCATCCTCTCAGGCATATTCTGCCACCTAAACAGTGCTCAAACACACACTGATACAAACACAAACCTGCAGATAACCAGCAGGACCTATTTATAGAGCATCCACCTACTCTCAGACTATCATTTTTAACATTTATCTTTTTTTACCACTTGGCCATCCTGAACTGGACAGACACTCATACACACCTGTTGTCCTCAGCGACCACTGATTCATTACAATCCTGCCATGCACCCAGTGTGACACAAGCCTTTTGCCTTCTCTATTAGATGAGTCACAGCTCAATTAAACCTCCCCTGCCAGACAGACACACACACAATTGAAGCAGGCTGAGCGCTCAGGAGGGTGGCACTGGCTATAACAGGCCTGGCCTCAGGCAAACGTCTCTTCCAGACTTTTGACTATCACCGTAAAGTCGGGTCCACTTTGCAGCTTCTTCTGGCCCGAGAACTGCCCAAACAGGCATGATGTAACAAAGTGGCAAACAATAAATATAACCACTCCAGGGCTCGATGGGGTGAGTGTTTCACTTGCATTTGCAATTAAAAATAGATGCATGCGAACTGTAAAACATATTTAGCAGCACGTGTGTGAATAAAAATGCTCCTACAGGTCCTTAAAAAGAAAAGAAAAAACAAACAGTTTTATGAAATTTAAGGTCATAAAAACTCTTGAATCTCTTAAATGGTATAACAAACATCTTAGTTATAATTTTAAGAGGTCTTAAATTTAGGGATAGACAAACAGGAATTACGATACAGCCTAATGGGATTAAACTTCAAAAGTCTACGACTTAATTAAAAAAATATGAGCGCTGCACTTTTCAAAGTAAAAACAAGGCACTGTTGCACATTCTACAGGCTCACGGTTTCAGAGCGGTTCACAATCAATGAAAACAGCGCATTTACGCCAATAGACTGCTGGTGATGAATTGTTATTTATAATGTTTAAACCGAAATACATTGTAGATGGTTGTAAGAGTGTATATTGCACCTCCCTCGTTTATTTGAATGAACTGTCAGCAAACATTTCAAAATAAGGGTCCCGGTGTACTTCAGATCCCGCATTATGCATAACGTTTTGTTGTCATTGTTTCTTGGTTATTATTAGTATTTTGGTTACACAACAAACTGTATCTGGCATTTATATCAAAATAAGCTCTTGTAGCTTTTGTCTGGGATGCTATGTCACAGGGAGGGAAAGACTAATACAATTATTTAATACATATATTAAATATATAGATTTTACTAACATCGGCACAAATCTGTTTTAGTGAAATCTCACTGGTCTAAAAGTGCTCATTGCAGCAGCACAGTATCTTGTAAACACATTTGTTTCCAAGTAAAAATCTGTGCCCTCTGACCCCAGGAACTTGGGAAGCAAAGCCAGCCAATCAGAACGCAGCTTGAGATTTTACCAAGTGCTTGCCATTTTTATGGCTGATACTCAGAGGATGTTTCATGTGTGAAACATAAAGCATGAAAAAGACTGACAGGCCCAGAACTGTTGTGTCTGTGTGTGTACTGTCTGTATTTGCGTCTTAGATTTGGAATACGTGTATCTTCGTATTGTGTCGGGGTCTCATTGTTGTCTGGATGTGTGTGTGCACAGGGGTTCAGGGCTGAATGGTGCCAGTCTGAGAGTGTCTCTGTGGTGCTTGCCTCGTCTGCCAGCCTCAAGATTGATTTATCAAGACACAGAGAACGAGGCAACACCCCCCTTACGCCATCTTTCTGTCTCTCTCAAAAAACAAAGTCCCAAAAACACCCCCACCCCTGCCACAATCACATTTTCCCCTCAGACAAGTGCTTTGCAGCCAGAGCTAGACACCGTCTCACACACTCATGCAGGGCGGGGGCCGCTGGGGGGGACTGGCACAGAGGGGAATCATAACACTTGATGCTAGCGGAGCATGTCGGAGGTAAACAGCATCATTTTCTCTTTTATTTCATTTACGACACAATAAAATATGGAAATAAAAAACGTGGGAGGATGTGTCTCCCCCTCCCTGTGCAAAAACTTCCGTCTCTCACCCGCATCATTATCCGTCTGCGTCGTTTTCAATCGGCTGGCGAGACGGAGAGCTCACGGGGGAAAGAAAAGCCAGCAGAACATTTTTAATCTCTGCTGTGTTCCTGACGAGGGAAAAAAAAAAGGACAAAAAAAATAAAAAATAGGAATGAAAAGGCAGAGACTGAGAGAGAAGTGTTGCAGTGTGGGTTGAGTTATGACAGGGGCTTTTTCCTTCACAAAAAAGTGCTGTGGCGATATCATAGTTCAGAAAAGTATTTTGATACATACCATAGTACCAATAATTATTAAACTGGACAATTTGACAGTTTCATTATCAGCGTCGGTTTGGCTGATTAGCAGGAGTGCTTTTTGAATCTTTTCCCAAATCTATTGACAGCCTTTTTAACAACTAATAAATATTTTTGGTAAATTATTTGGTAAATATTGCTTAAAATAAGACTGGATTTCATTTCATGTGTATTATATAAATTTATCTATATTAGCAGGGTCTAAAATAAACACTCTCCAAGTGCCAAATGCAAGTACAAAAATTGGCTTAGGGGAATAAATAAGTTGGCTGGTAACTTTATTGGGAACGGAAACAATTTATGATTTAAGTTGAACTGAAGAAAAATATTCTGACCCTCGTTGATGTAAGAGATGAGAGCATTTCAAGGTTTACAAACAGTCTATCAAATAAAACATATGTAGTGACTGACTGAAAAAAAAACTACCATCAATAGGCCTCATTCATGAAACATTCGTAAATATAGGAGTAAATTCCGAGTAATTTGCGCGTAAAACGGACCTTCCCGAAAACTCTCCTCCGGATTCACAAAAGCTTTCGTAAACGTCCAATTTGATAGTTAAACATGTGTATGTTAATGAATTCCAATCATTCGTAAATAGGGCGCTCCTGCATGCTCATTCACAATTAGCATAATCTCCACCTATGACTACAGCTACGCAAATTGCGTGTGCAGGAACGCAGTGGAATATTCTGGTCTACTTTCTCAAGTTTGGCTCCAGTAGCCTATATTGCATAAATGCAAAAATGACTAATAGGCCATATGGCTAAAATCAAATAACCAATAACGTGTGCCCAAGTGTTTTTAGCCACCTGAAAAATGACAGGAGCTCTTCTGAAAACGGCCAGCTAGTGGCACTTGAAAACGCTTTGGTTGCACAACGTTTTTTCCCATAGACTGTTAAAAAAAAAAAAAGTTTTTTCCAGCTGTTCCGATTTGGTTGCTATGAAGTGGAATATTCACGGCAGTAACGTATTACTAGCATCTCATTTTGAAGAATATTACTGAATATAAAAATGCAGTAACCACCAGTATTATTAACTTCTCTATAAAGTGGGGGAACTATGACGTCACTTTGTAGGCGGACCGGATGTTAGCATGAAACTGGTTCCTCGACAAAAAGCCAATAGGATTTTTCCATAGGCTTTTATTCAACCATAGCTCATGAAACTTACATGTTTTGTCCATCAAGGTAATATTCACAAAATAATATAACTTTGATGAATTTTGACCGCGCTCCCGACAACATTTTCAAACTTATTTTTAACGTTCAGTGAAAAGTATTTACTCTATATATGAATTTTAATCCACGCTACACTAACCTTTTCATATAAACTGGAATAAATACAAAACTAGAGCCTAACTAAAACTGAAATGAGACATTAGTAATAAATAGTGTAGCGAATAAATGAAATAATCATAACTAAAGGACATCTGAAAGCACGTATTTCTGTACATTTCGAAATAAGGTGAATTAAAAGTAAAAACATTCTTGATTAATATGAATATTTCAATTAAAAACATATCCCCACGTACTATTCAATAAAAGCGATAAAGCGAAGTAGCGAGTAGGAAGCGATAAAACGAATATCTTCCATAAACTTTTTGGCGTGATGACGTTGAATGTCTCCGACAGTGCCTGTAGTCCCATTTAGCAACTTGTTAGCAACCGTCTTTTTAAAGAAACGTAACAGTTTTAAAAAATCAGGAGTGGGGTGTAACTGGTTTGTTTTATATCGTAGAATAAAACGTGAAAGTATCTTGAGCCCGTGTGAACCATGGACCTTATTTGAGGGATTTAACCAAAAACCCAATCAAAAAACCCATTGACTCTGGGATGATGGAACCGGACGTGCTAAATGGTTTTTGCCTACAAAGTGACATCATAGTTCCACCACTCTATTGTTGTTCAGTTGTTGTACAAGCAGTTATTGGTCGGTGTGGTATTTTTCCCGCTACTCCTCCATTGATTGGACGGCTGGGTAAAAAGTGACAGTGACATATTTTTGATGAAATCTTAGAGCTTTCTGACCCTCCATAGACAGCAAGGGAACGGACACATTCAATGCCCAGAAAGGTAGTAAGGACATCATTAAAATAGTCCATATGACATCAGTAGTTCAACGGTAATTTTATGAAGCTATGAGAATACTTTTTGTGTGCAAAAATAATTACTTTATTTAGCAATTTCTTCTCTTCCATGTCAGCCTTTGCCACGTGTTCACAAGAGTAGCACAAAGTCATCCTCTCTGTCAAACTCTTCAGACATGCTTATGTAGACTGTTTAATGTACAGTGTGCATCTTCCTCTGATTGTAAACAAGGTGCAATGCATGCGTTGTGGTACTCTTGTGAATGAGTGTCGAAGACTGACACGGAAGAGAAGAAATTGAATGAAGTCATTATTATTTTAGTTTTTTTGCACACAAATAGTATTCTCGTAGCTTTATAACATTAAGACTATTTTAATGATGTCCTTACTACCTTTCTGGGCCTTGAACGTGTCAGTTGTGTTGCTATCTATGGCGGGTCAGAAAGCTCTCGGTCTTCATCAAAAATATCTTAATTTGTGTTCAGAATATGAACGAAGGTCCTACGGGTTTAGAATGACATGAGGGTTTGTAATTAATTACAGAATTTTCATTTTTGGGTGAACTATCCCTTTAAGTTTTTTTTTTTTTTTTTTTTCTCCTCTAGAATTCCATGTAGACGTGTGACACTACATCACTTCTATTAAAACCACAAAAATATAATGAACAAAAGTCTTGACATTTTGTGACAGGTGAGAGATTTGGTAGGTCAACACAAACATGAAACGGGAACCCATTAACCCATCCAAAGTGCACACACAAAGCAGTGAAGACACACACACACACACACCCAGAGCAGTGGGTAGCCATTTTATGCTACGGCGCCCGGGAAGCAGTTGGGGGTTCGGTGCCTTGCTCAAGGGCACCTCAGTCATGGTATTGAGGATGGAGAGAGCGCTGGACATTCACCTATAATCCCTGCCGGCCTGAGACTCGAACCTGCAACCATTTGGATTATGAGTCAGACTCTCTAACCATTGGGCCACGACGATGTTGGAGCACAGGTACTTACAATTAAGAACACTAATTGTACTTCAAAACACCATGACATTACAATGGTACATGTCCAGAAAGCATGGTTTCACCATCATACTTTTATGGTAATTTTTTATAAGAGTTATCAAAGTTTGAGAGGTCTGTGGAGGGACACACAGTCTAAATCTCTCCCATGCCACAATAAAAAATTAGACACAATGTCCCAGAGTGTTGAAATATAATTTATTATGACTCCAGAGGACTTTAAGCTCAAGACGATGAGAGTCAGATCAGTATATCAGGAGCTGAATCAGATACTTTATCTGATACATGCTAATGCAGCCGTTTCAGCTTGATGCCTCGCTGAAGATTATATCAGAATGTGCTTGCGTCTAAAGGACAGCTTTTAAAAAAAAAAACTGTGGCTGGTACAAAGAGTCTGGTACAGCCAGACAACATGATCTTATATATCTGCAGTAAAAACTTTCACAGCTCATTGGCTGGTGTTATTGGCTGGAGCAGTGCAGACCTGGGCTTCATTTCGTCCTTTCTAATTGACCTTCTAATTCTTGCTGACGGAGTTATTTATCAGTTTCTTTCTTAAAGGAATAGTCTACCCAAATATAAAAATTCTCAGTACAAACCCTCTACGACTTCCTTTTTATTTGTGGAACACATTGGACTTTTATAGTTTTAGAGCTAAATAAATGGTAAGGTATTAGTAAAAACATCCTATTTTGTGCTCCAATTAAAAAAGACGACAGTGATTCAGGTTTGATTTTGTGTAAACGATGAAAGAATATTCATGTTTGGGTGCGCTACCCCTTAAATCAATCTCAGAGATAAATACACAAACAATAGCATGATAGATTTGTGCTAAAATCACCGTCTAGACAGAAAATGGGAGATTGTGAGTGTGTTTGTCTGTTGCATGAAGACATGAGGTGTCTGTGACCTTCCTATGGCCCCTCAGGTGTCAGCTGAGCGTCCGTCTTTGGGGGCCGCAAGAAGACAAGAGAGAGCTGGAGAGAGTGCATGGAAAGGGCAGAAGCACATTAACGTCTCGTTTGGTACGAAGGTGCCAGACTATAATGAATAAAGGAGGCGATATTAAAAAAAAAAAAGAGAGAGAGAAAAAGAGGTGTGAGGATGCCAAGCGCTTGGAGAGACACAAAGGGATGCGATAAACCCTGATAAAGTCAAAGGATGTTGGGAACAGAATACTAGTGCTGTGCTTACTTTATACTGCACTCTGTGCACTGCCTACTATTTTAAAACCAGTATGCAGAAATAAAGATTTCAAAAACTGTTGTCAAATGTTTAATAGGAATTATGTGTAAAAATGTCTTAACTCATAGTAGTTTGTTTAATACTTAAAACAAACACGATATTATCAATGGAAACAGAAGGTTGAGCTCATTGTCTAGTGTCCCACGCAGTGTGCTTTGGATGTAAACTGCAGTGTTTTGCCACAGGTTTAGAAGGTCATTTGGTTTTCTGGGCATACTATGCATGAAATACATGCAAAATTAATTTGAGTGGAATGTTAAACTGTGTTCAGTATTGAACTGCGTACACAGTGCACAGTGGACACTGCTTATTTAAAACTAACATGTGATCTAGTATGAATTATGGAATTGTTTCAAACATGCTACTTGCTGTGGCATGGTCTCATTAATATTTAATTCAAGGAAGGAGGTACAGTTGAAATTTTAAAGTAAAGGTTACATTTATTAGAAATTTTGTGTAAAAAAATGCACTGTTTGACAGCCTAATATTACTTCTGATTAATTCGCCAGGCTGGTATATAAGTTTACGTTGTGCATTGTGGGATACATTATTCCACACAGTGTGCTTTGGTTGAATACTGAACATTCTGAAAACTCTAACCATATTTTAGGTAAGTCAGGTAATTTGTGCATAATGCAAATAAAAAAAAATTGCATACTGCGCACAATATACATAACAGCTAAAAAGCATAAATATATACAGTAAATCACAATTAATACTTTACAAAAATAAATACTTATTTTTATTTTACAAGAAGTTTTGTGTGTGTGTGGGGGGGGTTCATGTTCATCAAACTACAATCAAAGTCATATTGTGCATTGTGGAATACAGTAATCCATGCAGTGGAATCCATCAATCTGTTTGTTTGGATATTGAATTTTGAGAAATGTAGCATGTAATCCAGGTATTCTGTGGATATTGCAAACTGAAAAATTGCATAATGTGCACTATATACTGCACATTCCAAAAATGTTTATTATGAAAGTTCTGAAAGAAATCTGGCCCATATTACTTCCAATTCTTTCATCAAACTAGAATAGAAGTATTTCACACAGTGTGTGTAAATTGAATATTGAATTTTGACTTAGGGAGAATGTAATCTAGGTATTCTATGCATACTTCAAACTGAAAATCCGCATACTACATGCAATATGCATACTCCACGTAGTGGGCTACAGTTGAATATGGAAACATTCAGCGAAACCTAGCATGCAAATTGGGCATTCTTTGCATACTAACAAATTGGAAAGGAAGCAAGTAGTTTCAGACATACAGGTTCTATATGAGCATGGCCACATTCATTCTAGCCATTCACAGCTGGTGTATGTACCTGTAGTTCTGCGCTACTAGTGGCGCCTAGCGGAACAACAAAAAGTAAAGGATGTTTTCAGAAAACTTTGCAAATGCCCCTTTCTAACGTCATGACTCCCCAACTCAAACATTTAAAAAAAATCAAAAATAAAATTAATAATTTTGATATAATAAATTGACAGTAAAGAAAGATTTATATTGTTACAAAGGATTTCCATTTTGAATAAATGCTGTTCTTTCTAACTTTATTCATATACAGGTGCATCTCAATAAATTAGAATGTTGTGGAAAAGTTTATTTCAGTAATTCAACTCAAATCGTGAAATGCGTGTATTAAATAAATTCAATGCGCACAGACAGAAGTATTTTAAGTCTTTGGTTCTTTTAATTGTGATGATTTTGGCTCACATTTAACAAAAACCCACCAATTCACTATCTCAACAAATTAGAATATGGTGACATGCCAATCAGCTAATCAACTCAAAACACCTGCAAAGGTTTCCTGAGCCTTCAAAATGGTCTCTCAGTTTGGTTCACTAGGCTACACAATCACGGGGAAGACTGCTGATCAGTTGTCCAGAAGACAATCATTGACACCCTTCACAAGGAGGGTAAGCCACAAACATTCATTGCCAAAGAAGCTGGCTGTTCACAGAGTGCTGTATCCAAGCATGTTAACAGAAAGTTGAGTGAAGGAAAAAGTGTGGAAGAAAAAGATGCACAACCAACCGAGAGAACCGCAGCCTTATGAGGATTGTCAAGCAAAATCGATTCAAGAATTTAGGTTAACTTCACAAGGAATGGACTGAGGCTGGGGTCAAGGCATCAAGAGCCACCACACACAGATGTGTCGAGGAATTTGGCTACAGTTGTCGTATTCCTCTTGTTAAGCCATTCCTGAACCACAGACAACGTCAGAGGCATCTTACCTGAGCTAAGGAGAAGAACAACTGGACTGTTGCCCAGTGGTCCAAAGTCCTCTTTTCAGATGAGAGCAAATTTTGTATTTCATTTGGAAACCAAGGTCCTAGAGTCTGGAGGAAGGGTGGAGAAGCTCATAGCCCAAGTTGCTTGAAGTCCAGTGTTAAGTTTCCACAGTCTGTGATGATTTGAGGTGCAATGTCATCTGCTGGTGTTGCTCCATTGTGTTTTTTGAAAACCAAAGTCACTGCACCCGTTTACCAAGAAATTTTGGAGCACTTCATGCTTCCTTCTGCTGACCAGCTTTTTAAAGATGCTGATTTCATTTTCCAGCAGGATTTGGCACCTGCCCACACTGCCAAAAGCACCAAAAGTTGGTTAAATGACCATGGTGTTGGTGTGCTTGACTGGCCAGCAAACTCACCAGACCTGAACCCCGAAGAGAATCAAAAGGAAGTATTGTCAAAAGGAAAATGAGAAACAAGAGACCAAAAAATGCAGATGAGCTGAAGGCCACTGTCAAAGAAACCTGGGTTTCCGTACCACTTCAGCAGTGCCACAAACTGATCATGCCACGCCGAACTGAGGCAGTAATTAAAGCAAAAGGAGCCCCTACCAAGTATTGAGTACATATACAGTAAATGAGCATACTTTCCAGAAGGCCAACAATTCACTAAAAATGTTTTTTTTTTTATTGGTCTTATGAAGTATTTTAATTTGTTGAGGTAGTGAATTGGTGGGTTTTTGTTAAATGTGAGCCAAAATCATCACAATTAAAAGAACCAAAGACTTAAACTACTTCAGTCTGTGTGCTTTGAATTTATTTAATACACGAGTTTCACAATTTGAGTTGAATTACTGAAATAAATTAACTTTTCCATGACATTCTAATTTATTGAGATGCACCTGTATTAGAATGACTTCTGAAGGATCATGTGACACTGACGACAGGAATAAATTAATGATGTTGAAAATTCAGCTTTGTATCACAGGTATTAACTACATTTTAATAAATATAGTAAACAGTTTTAAATTATATTTCATAATATGTCTGTTTTTACTGAATTTTTGTAACCTTGGTGAGCATAAGACACTTCTTAAAAAAACATTAAAAATATTACTGATCCCAAACTTTTGAAAGGTGGTATATATATATATACACACACACATACACACACGCATACACACGTGGTCAGAATTGTTGGTTATATACAGTCATGGCCAAAAATATCGACACCCTTGGTAAATAAGATCAAAGAAGGTTGTGGAAATAAATCTGCATTGTTAATCCTTTTGATCCATTTTATTTTTTTTTTAAATCACAAAAATCTAACCTTTCATTGGATAATAAGAATTTAAAATGAGGGAAATATCATTATGAAATAAATGTTTTTCTCTAATACACATTGGCCACAATTAATGGCACCCTTTTATTCAATACTTTTTGAAACCTCCATTTGCCAGTTTAACAGCTCTAAATGTTCTCCTATAATGCCTGATGAGGTTAGAGAACACCTGGCAAGAGATCAGAGACCATTCCTTCATCCAGAATCACTCCAGACCCTTTAGATTCACAGCTCCATGTTGGTGCTTCTTCTCTTCAGTTCACTCATTTTCTACAGGGTTCAGGTCAGAGGACTGGGACGGCCAGCAGAAGCTTGGTTTTGTGCTCAGTCACCCATTTTTGTGTTGTTTTTGAGGTTTGTGTTTGGATTATTGTACGGTTGGAAGATCCAAACATGGCCCATTATAAGATTTCTAACAGAGTCAGTCACTTATTGATTTTTCCATGATGCCGTGTGTCTAAACAAGATGTCCAGGACCTCCAGCAGAAATATAGGCCCACAACATCAAAAATACAGCAGTATATTTCATTGTACACATGGGGTACTTTTTATCCGTGTTCACCAAACCACTCTTGAGTGTTCACTGCTAAAAAGCTAAAAAAAAAAATTAAATCTGACCATAGAAGCCAGTCCCATTTGAAGTTCCAGTCGTGTCTGATAACTGAATATGCTGGAGTTAGTTTTTGGATGAGCGAGGAGAATTTTTCTTGAAACCCTCCCAAACAACATGTGGTGATGTAGGTGCTGTTTGATCATTTTTTTTTTAAGGTTTTCTGACCCCGAAACTCAACCTTTTTCTGCAATTCTCCAGCTGTGGTCTTTGTAACATTTTATGTTGATTGGAAATTCTTAATTATTTCCCTGATGGTGGAAATGGGAATTTTCACTGCTCTAGCTCTTTTCTTAAAGCCACTTCACTAATTTGTGAAGCTCAATTATCTTTTGCTGCACATCAGAAATATATTCTTTGGTTTTTCTTATTGTGATGGATGATTAAGGGAATTTGGGCTTTGTTTTCCCTCCTATTTATATTTCTGTGAAACAGGAAGCCATGGCTGGATAATTTTATGTTCATAATCATGCTGGAGTGCTCAAAATTGTGAATATATATGGGAATATATTTCAGATATATTTTACTCATAAGAATGTATAGGGGTGCCGTTAATTTTGTCCAACATGTATTTGAGAAAAAACATTTATTTCATAATGATATTTCCCCCCATTTTAAATTCTTATTCTCCAATGAAAGCTTAGATTTTTGTGATTTTTTTAAATAAAAAATCAAAAGGATTAACAATGGACATTTATTTTCACAGCCTTCTTTGATCATATTTACCAAGGGTACCAACAATTCTGACCACGCGTGTGTGTTTGTGTGTGTGTGTGTTGATTGCTATCAGGCTGTGAAGTGACTTTGAACTAGTATAACAGAAAATATTTATGAAAAACATTGCCTACCCTAGTTTTATTCTAATGTAAAGGTGCAGTGAAAACCACAGCATAGGTAACCGTGCAAAAACAGCTTGGCAGGTCCCAATGATTGTTTGTGTGTGTGTGTGTTTGTGTACCTACTTAACTATATTTTTGGGACAAATTTGTACCCAAAAGTGAGGTAAACCTGAAAAAAATCTCCAAAAATCTCCCTTTGGGGATGTCCTCATTTGTAAAACGGGTTTAAAAATAAACTAAGCAAAGTTTTTTTTAAATTGTAAAAATGCAGAAAGTTTCCCGTGTAGGGCGATAGAAAATGCAGTTTGTACAGTATAAAAACTATTACGCCTATGGAATGTCACCATTTAGATGGCTAAGTAAACACTTAAGCTAAGTGTGTGTGTGTGTGTGTTTATGGAGGTGTGGACAGCAAAAAGGCCCTGACATTAATGCTGGGATGGGTGGGGGGAGGGTCTATACACTCTGTCAGTAACGCTCTCTCTCAGCAACACTGAAAGTGTCAGCTTCCACCCAATCAATGGCTCTTACGGTAGCACTAACAGCGTCTAGACGACGGGGTCATTGACTGCTCTTCACAAGTGTGTGTGTGTGTGTGTGTGTGTCTGTACAGAGGTCGCACGCAGGGCACGCGCTCTCCAGCGGGACAGACGAGGCATTACATTGACCGTGTGTGTGGGGGGAGATTGCTATCTCGTCCTCACATACCTCGACACACACACAATCTGTTGGCAGACTAAACATTTGACTTCAAAGGCCATGTGGTGAATTAAAGCATGTCTGTTCTGTCTGCACGTCTGATGTATGAGGACACTAGAGAAACGAAACTAAATTCTGAACGCATGTCCTAAAAGGCCCAAGTTTAGACACAAAGATGGGTGGGCCTGACATTACAAACTCACATCTGACATTATAAGTTCGCAAACACATACTCGAACGCTTGGTTAGAGCATTATAAGAGCAATTTCAATTCCTCAAATCCCTGTTGTACATAGGCCTACTTAACGTGCGCTCTTTGCGTTACTGTGATGGTTACTAACCACGACTCAAGGGAGCAATGGAGTTAATTTCAAATGTCTGTGTCATTGAATTACTTGTTCAGGTACCTAGCTTTAAACAACAACTTTAAACATTCTTATTACAGAAAGATTATAGCCTACAGCTTGACAGTCTACTAAGCATAAAAATGCATAGTACACAAAAATATTGGGTAAAGCTGCTAGTATATTTATTGTGGGGGAAAATGTATATTTAAACTCTACCATCTTGGATTTTCATCTTGGAGTTCATTGCAAACATTTCTGGTACTGAAATGCTGTTTAGAATTTGGTCAAAATTATGTGTTTTAGGCAGCATAACGTGAAAAAAAAATACAAAACAATAGAGTACAACAGACCCCTTCACTTCTGAATCGGCCTCGATTCCTGATGTATTTTTCCCATTCACTTTTCCATACAAATTCTAACATTTTTGAAGTTGGGGAGGTACAAGACTGTGTAACAGCTTTGGTGAGGGAAAGAACTTCAATCTCATGAAGCATTGCAAGTGATAATCAAATAAAAAATTATGGAGGAATATGAAAGTATTGTTTTAAAGATATTGTTTATATAGAGAAAACAGAAAATATAATTTTTGTTCATATTATATATTTATTGCAAAATATACATGTTTTGCAGTGCTTCATGGGAGTTATTTTGGCATGATTTGGTTGTCGCGATTCTCTGACTGGTGGAATGTTTGGAAGAATAATGGGTAATGTTTTATATATTTAATATTAAATATTTTTCTTCAGTGGAGGCCACATAAAAATGGTGCAAAAAGTGCTATAAAGTACAAAGCCTTAGCCCTACTCGCTGTGTGTGGATCCTTTTTCTACTCTGTGACTTTTCTGGTTGGATTTACGCACCCAGTAAACTTTGACGTTGGACTGTGTATTATACATTTGGCGCCAACACCTTTTCATTCATCATAATGTAGATTTTCACCAGGAATTTTTCAGTTAAACACGATTATTTAAAAAATATATATATGTTTGAAATAATGTGGGCTGATGGCTGTGACAACAACCTTGCAGCTCACAGTAGGTCTGTATTTAATGGTTTAGAAGCTAAATCAATTTCCCTATGGAGAAATGAATGGGATTTTTACATCCGGATCCTGATGTTTGCACTCTATAGCATAGCCTTAGAAAATGGCTGAATCACTGTTCAGTGTTCTCCCTAATGAACTAGGGACCAGATTGAGACACACCCTTCATAGTAGGGGTGTCGCGATATACCGGTATCGACGATAACAGTGATAATCAAATCATGAAATATCAACATCGTGTTAATTTAGGGTGTGACGATATCATTGGCGATAACCATGATATTTAAAATGAACAGGACACTTAAGATAACACGACACGCAAATAGCCTGCTCCAGTGCCAGTACCTGGGTGACCTCCCAGGTGGCAGTATTGCACCTTAACGCTGACACCTGTCAAACAAGAAGACCATGCCAAAGAACTTATACTGATGCGCTACTCTGAGAAGAACCATGTTCAATATTATACAGACAGTAAGTTGCCATTATTTTACTAGTCATTGAATGGGAAATGTTACATTAACCTGTTAACACTGGTTTCCTGTGTTAATATATTTAAATAAAGGGACGATTCTTATAATAAGTACCGCGTTTTCTTTACTCGTCTAATATTTGTATTGGAATTTGCAATTGAGTCATGGACAATACTGCCTTTGTGAAGCAATTGATCTCTTTGTTCAAATCTATTACACAATTAAAACTGATCTAGAAAAACTAAGCGACCAAATTGTTATGTTAAACATCGGAAAAAGTTAAGTTACTCGCAGTGCCGTGCACGTTAACTGCATGACTTAATTGGCGCCGGTGCAACTATAGGTTAAAGAGATTAAAATAGGGGCATGCAATGCAAGTTAACAGGTTAAAGTATCAGTTTTGATGTTAATATTTATTCATCATACTGTTGAACTTGACAGTATTTTCTCTCTTGTTATTTCATAGGGAGCTTCAAAGAAGACAAAAAGAAGGTCAGCTGTGACCTGAAGAAGAAGTGAAAATGCATGTGCCCTGGGTAAAAAGAAAAACTATATAAACAAAGTAAAAATTAATTTGGCTGATTCCTTAAGGTTTCTATTGATATCGCAATATATCGATACCGTGAATTCTTTTGGACACAATAACCGTGTTGTGAAAAATCTAATATCGTGACAGCCCTACTACATAGGCAGCTCACCAGGTTCTGAAACTCCCTAAATGAGGACTGATCATAATTACTGCTGGGTAGTAACCGATTACATGTAATCTGGATTACATAATCAGATTAGAAAAATTAAGTACTTGTCATTATTTTATAATACATTTTAAAATACTGGTAATCAGACTGCAGTTACTTTTTTATTGATCACATGACTACATATTATTCACTCAATAGCAATACATGATTCATAATTTCTTCATTCTCCCTACTTTTTCACCTTTTCATCTACCGCTTATATACATTCAGTCTTCCAGTTTTGTGGACATTCACACATAAATTTTTAGAAATGTTTCCTCAACATTGCATCAACTACTGATGAACACGTGAATTTTTATTTGAATTATAAGTCAGTGGGTTACAGCGGGTAAAATAAGTATTAAACACGGCACCATTTTTCCCAGTAAATATATTTCTAAAGGTGCTGTTGACATGAAATTTTCACCAGATGTCGGTAACAACCCAAGTAATTCATACATACAAATAAAACAAAACAAATAAGTTCAGAAATTAAGTTATGTGTAATAAAATGGAATGGCACAGGGAAAAAGTATTGAACTACTGAAATGTATTTAATACTTTGTACAAAAGCCTTTGTTGGTAATGACAGCTTCAAGACGCCTCCTGTATGGAGAAACTAGTCGCATGCATTGCTCAGGTGTGATTTTGGCCCATTCTTCCACAGAGTTCTGTGAGCCTCTTCTATGAATTCTGATCTTTAGCTCTTATTATCTATTGGATTCAAGTCAGGTGATTAGCTGGCCATTCTAGCAGCTTTATTTTCTTTTTCTGAAACCAACTGAGAGTTTCCTTGGCTGTGTGTTTGGGATCATTGTCTTGCTGAAATGCCCACCCTTGTTTCATCTTCATCATCCTGGTACTGTAGGTGTTGGGACTGAACCAGCTAATATTATTTTCCACTCACTAGGGGCAGGATTGCTTTCTAATTACTGATAGATTTCAGCTGGTGTCTTGGCTTTCCATGCCTTTTGCACCTACCTTTCTTCATGTGTTCAGTACTTTTTCCCCTGTCATTCCATTTTATTACACATAACTTAATTTCTGAACATATTTGTATTGTTTTCAAAGTATGTATGAATTACTTGGGTTGTTACCGACATCTGGTGAAAATTTCAAGTCAACAGCACCTTTATAAATATATTTACTGAGAAAAATGGTGACGTGTTCAATACTTATTTTACCCGCTGTATTTAACCATGTATTATTCTGACGTTGGTTAATGGTCAGATGACATGCAGGTAAACAATTTAAATATTTAATATTTTTTAGTATGTGTTGTATTTTGTCATTATTTTAAAATGATTTATTTTAATTTTACATTTTTGTGCTTTTCATTAAACTCACAAACTGCCTGCAGTTCCTTCACAAACTCCAGTTTGGAAAACTTTGACAATGTAACGGTGACAGAGACCGAGACGGCAGAGAGCGCACCCTGTTTATTTTCTTTATTTTACAAAATAACATTATTTTGTTGTTATTATGACAATACACAAATAAAAGTAGTCCCTTTGCAGCTTCAAACGATACCTTATTCTTATCTGTACAACCAAAAATGACATTTTAGCTCTTTTCATGGTCATCAAGAAAATACAAGACAGACCGCACCGGTGCAGGCTTCGACCCCAGAGGGTTACCGCACTTCATGTTGTTAATAACAAAATGTCTTCTTTCTCTTTGTATTTTTATATCCATATGATACAAGATCATCCTATTTAAATCAATGAGATGAACAAGTTAGATCAAAAGTAATCTAAAAGTAATCAAAAAGTAATCAAATAGTCTGATTATTTTACCAAAAAGGTGTAATGTAATGGATTACGTTACTAACTACATAATTTGTAAGTAATATACCCAGCACTGATCATAATCCATCCATCCATCATCCCTCAATAGACCTCTCTCATTCACTTCATTTGTGTAAGGGAAGAAAAAAAGTACATGTACTGTCCTACATCCAGTCAGCTTAACTTAAGAAGTACACTATACAAAACAGATTGCTTTATTTATTTTGCCATTAAAGCCCCGTCGGCTTAAACATGGTGAGTTCTGACATTTAAAACTCTGACGCTCTTTTAGCTGAAGTGTTTTCAGGATTGGGCTGTTCTGTCTCTCGGTTCCTGAATGCATCTGATTGTATTCTCAATGTTCCGGAGCGCAAAGCCTCTTTCTAAAGGCGCCCTGTGTTAACAGATGACGAGAGACACAAGCCACAGCTGTACGTGCAGTACAATCTAAAGAATGAGGGCTTGTACGGTGCTGTTCTGTTCCGTTCCGTTCGCGCACACACACACATCTCAACTGAAACCATGCCAACTGCAGGCAGAGTCTACCACAGCACCAGCAAACATTTATAGCACACTTTTCACACAGGAAAGGTGAGGTGTGAGTGTGCAAGAGAGAGATACAGGGAGCATAAATGAGTGTTAGCATTTACACATTGCTATTTAAAGATTTTGCAACAATTTTCACCCAAACGCCTCTGAAAGTCGTCGTCTAGCACATAGTTTAGAGGTCACCCCTCTCACTCAAATCAGGCAAAAGAAGAAAGTGTCTAATTTGCCGCACCCGGGGCTGCCTAGCAGCCTCATGCGGTTCATACTAACTAACGCCACCACATTGGCTCAACATATACGACTCTGTCCTCTGGGAAGGCGCACCAGAGGGGTACGGCCTGGGTCGTAGGCTTTGCCCCGGGAGGGGATTAAGGAACCGCTATGGAGGCCTAAAGCATCTCCATCTGGACTTTCTATCAGAAATCATGTCCCACAGGCGCTAACTTGGGGCATGTCCATGCAATATGTTCCGCAAGAGCTAGCCAGAGCTTGGCAGCAATGGCAGAAGACAGACAGTTAAGAAAAGACAAAGGCTTAATTTGTGGTATGAGACACAAAGATAGTCTGTACTACAGAGACGGCTAGCTAGAAAGACTGAAAGCATGTAGCTACTCTGTGCTTCAAAATACAATTTTATGGGTAAATCATAAAAAAAAACAAAAAACGATTTTAGCATAGAAACACCATGAAATCAAATTTGACCCAATTTACTGTAGGGCCGTATGAAATCCATTTCCTTTTTATTTATTTATTTATATATTTTTCTTTTTATTTATTTTTCCCCTCTTGTGATTATGATTTTGTGGTGGCTTTCATGTGCACTTAGCTCATAACTACAATCTGTTTGACATGACTTGAACGCACCAATAGATGCATTATAAGATTCATCACAAAGGAAAATAATTGGATCAAATAATTGGTTTACTTATACACAGCAAAATTGTACAGTGTGAATTAGTGCTGGTGTCCATAAAAAAAAAAAACGTAAAAACCGTAACTGGTTGGTTGATCACAGGGTAGAGAGATTGTCTGTCTTAGGGCTGGGTGATTTTTAACAGATTTTATTAATTAATTTGAATGCAATGTTTTGCCATGATTTTATTTATTTTATTTTTAAATCGAGGAATCACTGTTTTGAATAAAAAATATTTGCAAACATTACAATTAGACATGTTGACAATATGCCAAATTAATGCTAACAATTTTAAGAAAAAATTATCTGAGCACATGACAGTGCATGTGATTAACCACTCGTGTTTGATGTGCTCAATGAAGGACCATAACATAGAACAGTCCTAGTCCTAAACGGCTATTCACATAGAATGCATTTTTGCATTGAAAACATGAGATCTGGCAAGTAAAACCACGCTTACTATGGTTAAACAATGGTAACCACAAATTAACCATTTTGCTACACCAACCATATGGTAGTTGTAGCAAAACTATGGTTATGGTAATCAATACACAAAAAACCATGGTTACTACACTTTTACTATAATAAAACAGTGGTTAATTTTTGTTAGAGGTGGAATGGGGAAAATGCTGTAACGAACTACTACTGTATGTTCAATATATGTTTGCATGATGGTGACAGGCAGAAAGCTGCTGTAATTTAATTGTTTTGTACAAAACAATTAATGTTTATAGTAGCCTATTACTGGTGTTGTAATTTTAGTCATTTTGAATTTGACTTGCCTTGACTTTTTGAGTAAACTAAATGTTTATACTTTGGCTAAGAAATATTCAGCATTTTTCTTATTTTATATAATTTCTGAAAATATTAAAGACAAATTTGTACAACATTTGCCCCCGTATTTTATGCATTTTTTTTCTGCAAAGTTATTTAACAAGTTTGACAAAATGTACAATGCAAGTTTGTTGTATATTTACACCATGTTAAGCACTTCATGTGTTGTACTTGAATGTTCTTTAATCAGATTTTATTTTTTGCCATATGGCCCAGCCCTAGTCTGTCTTAATAGTGTGTCATGCACTCTACTGCGAGACCTTTCCCCTTCAGGCCAACCGAGTTTGGCCAAACACAAGCCATGGCGAGAGTGCTGCCCCGAGAGCAGTTTGACCGTGCGGTCGGAGACGGACGTCATGCATTCCCCGCCTGTGTCAGGAAGCTTTCCTGCTATGCAGTAGGAATGCAGGCTTCTCTCGGCTCTCTCTCCTCAGGCCAGGAAGAGAAGAGGGGGAGGGAGACAGCAAAAGAGAGAGAGAGAGACGTGGGCAGGCTACAGGCGAGGAGCAGTCTGCCTCGCCACTTATGGGCATGTTAGGTGGCAGTGGCACAAATGACCATACATGAGTCTGAAGCTGGTGGAAGGAGCCCGATCACGATGACTGATGATGTCACAATGCGGTTTTGTGGCATCTGTTGTCAGGTTTCGCCATCAAGCAATCAAAGCCCAGGTACAAGCCTCATCTCATTCCTGATCTGGAATCAGGATCCATGACCCCAATCTTTGCCTTAGCACCAACATTCACAACTGATCTCGGGTCAGCTGATGAACTCTGCGCCGCCACAGCTGGCTGAGTGATGTCTGCATGGATCAGCAAAGTCATCTAGACTCATCACACCATGGCTATCAAATAACAGGCCTAGTCTGGCTCACTCACTCACCAGACGTGCAGGGTTTGGAGTGTTTGTACTCTGTGTTTGTGCGGGTGATCGAAAAGGTTTCTGTAACTAACGTACTTGCAATTTAATAGCTGCTACAATGTGACAGAACACAGAAGGCAAAACTCATGAAAGATGCCATACAATGGTCATTGCATAGACTTTTAACTCTTTTCCCACCAGCATTTTTTTTTTATGTTTTTAGCTAGTGCCAGCACTTTTGTTCATTTTCACAAAATCTATATATTTTGTTGAATATGTTATATTCTAGCATTATGCCATCTTTTTTTAATCAAAACTTGAATGTTGGTGAGTTTAATTTTAAAAGTAATATTTTAAACAAAAAGCTGCGAAAACAACCAAAACATTTTACATGGATTACATATAGATCTGATTTAAAATAATGATCAAAACATAGACTGAGTAGATCAAGCCTATCAACACACCCAAAGTCAACATTTTATTCAGTAACTTTAGGCAGGTTTGATTTATATGCCGTTGAATATTTGATGATCCCGTTGACTTACATGTGTGCAAGCAATGCTTCTATCGCTTGTTTCTGCTTCTTCTTCATTTGTTTTTGGATCCGGAGATTCTGTACTATTTCAGAAGATGCATAATAGCGCCCCCTACTATACAACAGTGAAATCACAGATTGCCAGGAAATTCAGTCAATGGCAGGGAAAGAGTTGCAATCGAACACCGAATCCAAGAACGTGCAATTGTTCAATAGGGTAATTGTAAAGACATGCTTCGTGCTCTATGTGTTTTGTGAGTGATCGAAAAAGTACCTGTTATTGCACCTGTACTTTTATAGCTGTGACAATGTGACACGGAACATCAGTGCTGCTTTCCCCTATAACATAATTATGTGTTCAAAACTGTTTGGATGTGCAAAACAAATAAATGTAGGTCCTTATATGTTTTTAACAGTCCAAAATATTTAACCTGACAAGCCATTTTTAAAACGCAAAACAGTGGGTTCCCTTAAGATTTACTTATGGGTTTTTATAATGGGGTTTTTAAAGTGAGTTGAATAAGGTCAGGTTAGGTAAGGTTATGTGGTAAACCTAACTTGACAATACCTGACTTTTTGTTGGATAATATAAACTGCACACACTCACACCCCAAACATGTGTAGTCACTTATTACAAACATACAGCTACAAAATTTGTGTTCTGAGCTGTATGTAATTAATGTTATAGAGCACAACATCAAAGTATTTTCAAGTTATATTTACCACAGACCTTGTTTTACTCATAAATTGAAAAACCCCATAAAAAATCCTGAGGGAACCATGGTGAATTAGTGGGTTTGCACAGACCAACATTTAAAATAAATAAATAAATAAATTGTTCAGACTGAATCCAAGAATGCACAAATTGGGTAACTATTGACAGATTTTTGAAAAAATAAAAGGCTACCTATCTATAAATGTTTACTGTTCAAAACTATCATAGTTTACACACACAACGAGATCTACGGATTAGGTATAATATCAGAAACATTGCTTCCAGCTGCTGATTTCAAATCTGTAGTGGTTGTCTTGAAATGCATTGTTGATGGCAGTGGATTTCTTACTAAAGCTCTACTTTGATGGCTGTGGCGCAGTGCTTTAAAGGGGATGAATATAGAGACAGAACTTCTAACAGAGATTTTACTATGCTGACAGTCTAATAGCTCAGCATGCTAAAATCTAGGAAAGGTTAGCATTAGTCTCCCAAGTCATTTCCTTCAAAGCACTGCCAGCAAAAGTATTAAAGCTAAAACCAAACTTACAGAAGATTCAACCTCAAATTAATCTGCTGGTTGGTTGGTCAACAAGTCAACCATCCTCACTCATCCCTAGTAAATCTACATATTTCAAAATGCACAAATCAGTGAGTCAGTCTTAAGGTCTATTCACACCAAGACTAATATTCAGTGTGAAAATTAGGTGCAATAAACATTTTCATTTTTAATATACAGGCTGACACAAACATTCTCAAGCTGCCAATGCAACCTTTTATTTATTTTTTTGAATCTGAGATGTTAAATCTCTTTCCCATCGCACTGCGAAGAAAACTGGCCAACCAATAAGATTCACACGTTTGGCCACATGCCCAGAGCTGCTGCTGTTAAATAAAACTATGACTATGACTTGATACTTGCACTAAAAATAAATATTTTTTTGAACTGTATCTAATGAATCACTAGTCAACCTCACCAGTCAACAATTTGGTCATTGAATGACTAGCTAACAATCTTGACCCAAGCTAAATAATCACAAATTCTAGTATGCTGAAAATAGTTTCAAAGGTGTCTGAATGGTGCGCTGTTTCTGGGGTATTTTCAAAGTGTCCAACCATGCATGTTTTTGGCTAATATTAACTAAATCTGTATGAGCACTGAAAAGGTTTTTTTTTTTTTTTCTAAAATGCAAGGTCAGTGGCATTAAGATGCAATTTTATGAAATGCTACATACTTAGTGCTTCATATTATAATGAGAATTGGGACACACAATCAATGTTTCCACAACCTCTTGACTGGGGTACTGAAAAGAGTGGCAACAGGATGTGTACGAATTTAATAATTCTGATTTAAGAGCCATTCAACTGGAAGGCACTGGAGACACGGCTGAGGACAGACTACACTTCAATGGCCGCAAGAGAGAGCAGGATTTAATCTCCATGAATAAATATGTTGGCAAGCAATGGCTAGATATGCATCAACACTCTCTCAACATCTAATATTTTATTCTGATCTTTCTCTCGCTCTGTATTTTGGAGGTGCGATTGACATGGGGCCATTTTTGTTTTGTTTACTGGCTCCCAAAGTAAGTTCTGTGAT
This sequence comes from Onychostoma macrolepis, assembly GCF_012432095.1. Taxonomy (NCBI): domain Eukaryota; kingdom Metazoa; phylum Chordata; class Actinopteri; order Cypriniformes; family Cyprinidae; genus Onychostoma; species Onychostoma macrolepis. Next base: position 5,625,544 of record NC_081173.1, read on the forward strand.
AAACAGATCATGAGATATTATTATAACCGCTGTAAACTGTGCTGCTGGTGCAGTTCTGTTCAGTTAAAAGCCCAAAAATATTAAGGTTAAAGACGAAAGACTTGGCATTGTTTCCAGTGTTGCGCATCCTCACAGGCTTGATTCAGGCCTTGAATAAAGACTTCGAAAACCAAGCGCTGTCCCTAACGCTCCCTCTTCCTGCCCGATGAATTATTCCTGCAGGAAACTAATCCATCAATAAGCCTTCAAAGCAAAAAGATGCGTTGAACCAGGACTCTGATCAATATTTATGGAGCATACATGAATAAAACTGAGCTTCTTCAAAGGCAGCTAAGAGAAACCTGCAGAAAGACAGAAAGGCCCTTTTTCTCTTCCTCGCCGTGGATGCTAAAACCTGGTGAATTTGGAGTAGTCTTAGCCTGAGCTAGAACAGAGAGAGGCTCCCTGGGTGGACTGGGAAGGGTGCCTGAAATGGCTAAAAATAAAGATTGAGAAGGAAGAAGACGGAAAACAGCGGCCTGTTAGTCCCTAATCAGTCTCCCAACCTTAGGAACAAGTACATAGATGGCTTGTTGCTAACAGGCCCGTTCCCTAATGCTCCAGCACAACAGGAGTGAAGATTTATGTGCGACATGTATTATGATGTAGTGATTGTTGATGGAAAGCATGTGAGTGAGTCACAGTAAGCCCTGTTTGCTGGCTCTGCTCGTTACATTACACCCCATGAAATCAAAAGTGAAGCTTTGTAGCTTTTAGTACAAGTCTCTTGGCTTTAAAGCCATCTATCCTATATGCTACTGCACTCCAAAACGTATGTAGGCATTAAGCATATGTACATACTTAAAGTTTACAGTCTTTCTCTTTCAGGAAAACGAAACAAATCATCATCATATTTTCAGGGACGTAAATTTTTTCTCCAATGAAATGCTCTCTAGAGAGAAAATGCCCTCCTAATACTTCCTCCCTGTGACTAGAAATAATAGGCTATTCAAAGTGAAACACTAGTTTGCCATTTACTGAATAATATGCAGCATTCACTGCAAACTGAATACTATTTTATTTTATTTTGTAAAGTAGCAGGTAAAACAGTAGGCATTCATTTATGATGTTTCAAACAGTAGTAAGCTACATGTAGTAATTATCTTGAAAATGAAAAAGCTTATTTTGCAGTTTTGCATTAAAGACGGGGTAGGTGATTTGTTTAAAAAAACATTTTTGTTACGCTGGTTGAAAGTCTTTTCACATCCTGATAACAGTCAGTAAATTAAGTGGTCTAAATGTATTTACATCATCTGCTGAAGGCGTAGGACCATAAAATGTTCGTCCAATCAGATTCTCTCATCCAATCTCTCATCATGTCACTGGTTAGTCTCTGGTCTGCCGGAGCGCGGTCATGTGTTTTGGAGGAGGCGTGGCTTTGGAGAGTGATTTGCAGGGAGGGTGGGATCTTATGGTGCGTTCAAGTCATGTCGAACAGATCGTATTTACGAGCTAAATGTACATGAACGCCACTTCAAAGTTGTAATCACCAATGGGAAGTTTAGGAGTTTCTTTAAGCAACGATCTGTAAGATTTGGGGGCGTGCCAATGAGAAACATGGCGGAATGCAACAATATTCCACAATACTTATAGGTAGTATATTAGTGACATTGTCAGGCTTTTTTATTTACAAAAAAATAAGCTGTTTGAATAAATATGACAGGACTGTAATATAAAAATGAATAAGTTTTTATACAATACAGTTTAAAGTGGCTCCATAAATTAATTTAAAAAATAACAAAAACTCAAAACACACCTGATTCGCATTCTTTGCTCTTCATTTTCTATAAGCGGAGTTAACAAACTTTGCTGTATTTCCATGTTTTATTAATTTCAATTATAAATATAATATTAATTTATTAAAAGAAGGTACACCGCCAACTTGAGCCAATGAAAGTGACTTGAACCCACATGACATCGTAAACAACTTACTACCTCGTAAATATGAACGTCTCAGGAGGACTTAAATGCAGTATTATGCTTTCAAAGCTAGCTTGCTACTGCTATCATCTCTCGGAGTCATCTACCCTAGCTTTAATTTTGTGCACAAATTTTGTATCTTCTGGCAGTCTAATATACTGACATCTCAAAAGTCAAAAAAGAAATTACAGCTTTAATTACTTACTCGTGTCATACTAAAAACAGAAAATCAATTCAGATACATTGCAATTGCCAGGCATTGGCGGAAAAAGAATAAGCTAAAAAAAGAATAAACCCTTCAAGATGTTCCACCACATTTTCCTGTTTCAATACTAAAGACATCAACAGTAGAAAGAAAATGGCATTTCATAGCATCTTCAACATGCAATTAAATAGAAAATCCTGCTACAACTAAACAAACTAAACCAACAGCCGTATTATATCTGTATCAACACATACACTATGCATGAATGAACTCCATAAATATACTGAAGGAGTGAGTCATGCTATCAACATATTTGTGGTAGGATTCAAAAGATTACTTTAATACTCACTCCAAGTTGGACTGCATTTTTATCAACTGTTTTTCAATGTTCAATGACTGTTTGGAGGCAACAATATAAGGTCAATGGCTAAACACTGCGACGTAAAAACAAAATCATGCAAAACCGAACATCAAAAACTGCAGTACCCAGCGTAAACAGCTGGGCCAACTTCAGACAGGTCAACAAAAAACAAACCTTCAGGGAGGACAAATTTATTTTCATATGCTCTCAGCACTATCGTTCTAATAAGAGTCGTATTTGTGCAGAAGACTGTCTCCGGGGAAGCGTTAGCTGCAGGACCTGATCCAGCCTTTGCTCATGCACGGGCTCAGAGGGAATCTGTGGAATTTTTTGGGGGCGAATTTTTCGACAATTTTGAGTGAAAATCTGCAGAATTATGGCACGTTCAAACTAGATGAGAATATATACACAACTAATAAGAAGAATACAAACTGTACAAAATATACAATTTACAATTCCACTTTTCTGCAACAATGCCATCCTGCATTTTTAAAGTTTGCATTCTTTTAATTCAGCTAAGAGGTCACATTGTGACATATCATCCTTATATTGATTACACATCTTCACATATAAATTTATAGGTCAGAGTTCACCAAACTTTAATGCTGCAAAATGCACGACTTCTTGTTTTTTGGTTTCCTGCATTTGCATGCAAATAAATGGAAGTGTGATCACAAATTTATGTAGAAAGAAATTAACCCTAAATAAATGCCTGCTCTGTCATATTTGATACATACATTTCTAAGGACTCTAAAGGAACGTGAATAAAACTTTGCAGGACAAACATCCACTTTCAGCTTGTGGTTCATGTGTCTTTCTGCTGTGACATCTTTCCAGATTTTTATAAAATAAACAAATTACTTTTATATTGTTAGTAATATTTCAAGATGAACTTTTACTGAACTTAGGTTAATTTGATAATCCATACACAATTTTATAGAAAAATCATGTTAAAATGTGAGGATCACATATGATTTAATCCTAAAACTAAGCATTTAAATATCATTTCACTAGGACATGCTATTGGGAGATATAGAGTGACAAGTGATAAGCATATGCATTTAATGTAAGTAAACTGCTGTACTGCTATAAAGATCTCATTGATTTACATAAGCTATCAAAATTTCATCATACTTTTTGTCTAAACCTTTCTGAATAAAATGGAAATTGTGTTTCCTTCATGAGTATGAGCTCTGTATTCTCCTATGTGAGCTATAAATGCCTGATTTATTAAATATAATATGGAATACAAATATACAATTTTTGCCACAATTAGAGAATTTGACGCTAGTTACTGAAAATCAGAGCCAGTCTGGAGATTTGAGATGATTTGATAGAAAATCGCATAGTGTATGATGGTCACAGACTCTGCTTTTTTAGCTGCAGATTGTGACTCTATCCAGTCGGAGGATATCAAACATGTTTGATATTTCGAGCCAATTTTAGAACATATTGCTTTCATCAGTCAATCGTCTCCTAGCAACAAGGCACACGTTTCTGCGTGAGATTGTTGTTATCAGAACAACTTTAAAGTCTGGTAGTGTGTGATCCTCAGTCATTTAGTGTGTGATGGACAGGTTTTCCTTTGTGAATATTAAAAAGTCGGTATGGCCAGTGTTGTGCAATGTATTCCAGCCATAAAGGTTCAGTAAACTGTTCCGTTTTTAAAAAATCAGATTTTTCTGACAATTATTTCTATTGACAATTGGCTTTAAATTACAATTATGGCTTTATAGGGTTAAAAATGTTCAAATGTTTTAAACTGATTTTATTGATAGCTGAGGGCATTATCCAGTTAGCCAAAATATTCAATAAAGACGTAAGGAGCCAGAGATTCGTAGAATTTTATAAATGGCAGGCGTTCTATTTCTGTGGAAATCTGTGGTGCATCTGCAGGTACAGACAGCATGACAAGAGTCATACTCCACATGACTAAACAAGACCAAGAGTTTCCATGATGTACGTCTTGCTGGGTGTTTAACAGAAGTGGAATCAAATGGACACTGAGTGAGGGGGGTGTTGGGGGCAGCGAGGAGTTAGTATCACTTAATTTGGCAGCTGGAAGGGAAATCACAAGCTCTGTTCCAAACCTAGTCAGCTGTCTTGAGGCCTATACGTAAGCAGCATCTGAAATGGAACGTCCTTTTTTGGAACAGTCTTTGTATCAGTGTGCCTATGATGCCTTCTTAGGCAGCTAACTAGGTTTCGGAACACATCCGTGATATACAGTGTAACAGTTGGGTTCCGTAAGTAAAAACTCTATTTATTTTCTCCACAGGTTCCATAGGTCCATTGATTTTTAACGCTAAACCTTTACAGACAGATTTGTTGTGAGCTAGTAGATTGTTAATCAGTAGTACATGCTTTTGCTGAGGCTGTCTATTTGCATTATTTCAACATGTTTTTAAAACATTCGTGTTTAACATTGG